>NW_007742579.1:15832-19064 GCF_000696425.1 Galeopterus variegatus
GGAAGGATAGAAAGAATAGAAAAGAAAGAAAGAATGAAATTAAAGTAGGTTGAATGTTCAGAAGGAGAGAACAGAGGTGGGAAAGGGTCAGGGAGGATGGTTGACAAGAAAGTGGTTAGTGGACACGAAGAATGCTTATGTGTTATAATGATAAATATTCTAATTATACTGATTTATCATCATGTTTTGCACACAGGTATTGATGTTCAACTCTGTGTCCCACGAATATGTATAATCAATTGTGTTTCAATAAAATAAATAAATAAAACAATTAATAGATATTTTTCAAATACCACTTTCAACTTAATTACTATGTCATTATAGTTTCAGAGATTGAAGAACCAAGATATTATTTTTTTTATTTTTGTTTTTTAATTGACACCTAATGATTGTACCTGTTCATAGGGCACAGAGTAATATTTCAATGTGTACACCCTATGTGATGTTTTTAGATCCATTCAATTTTTTTTAATGTTCTAAAAGATTTAAAGAACTATAACAAAAAGTTAAGAAAATTATGTGAAACAATTAAACTCTGAAAAAGAGAAATAAGAAATTAAATAAAAATAGATTGCAAATAGCAATGCAGAGAATGTTCATGGGTCAAAAGATTTAACAACACCAAAAAAATCATAATCCTCTATTAGATTAAAGACATTCAAGAGAAGTAACATGATTTTACAAGGCTTTAAGGACATTGAGAGTTTGGAGTCACTACCTAGCTAGACATTAATGGCAATAACAGGGTGAATGATTCGCTCCCTCCATCCCATGCCTGGAAGGCCTCAGTCTGATGGAAGAATTGCAAAGCATATGCCTTGACATCTTTGGCTGCCTTTGAATGATAACAAAAGAATAGATCACAGTATCCAATGTTTATCTCTGCCCTCAAAGTAAATCCATGTAAAGTGAAAGGAATGTAGAGTGTAAAGATGGACTTGTAGAAGCAAAGGAGATAAACTCTAATCCCAACATCTACACTTAAAAACTGTTCACTTCATGTAACTCACTTTGCCTCTCTGAGCCTCAGATTCCCCATCTGTAAAACAAAGATTTCGAATGCCTGCTACTTACTTCATAGGGTTGTTATGATGATAAAAATTGAAATATGAAGTTGATTTGGAACTCTAAAACCATTTCTTATTATTTAGTTTATTATCCAACAGTGTGTAATTCACATTTACTTCATGCTGAGATGAATATATGAATAACACAGCTCTAAGCCCGAGATAATAAAATAAATATAAACTTTTTAAAAAGGCTTATGGAAGTAATCTATCCTTACTGAGTTAAACACATGTATAGAAGGGCCATAAAACCAAGAGGAGAATTGTACAAGAACAGTCAGAGACAAAACAGCAGCCAGATTCAGATTTCCTAATAAGTGAATGCTGATAATAAGTGTGACACTTAGAGTTTGTGATTCTCTTGAAAAGGGATGAGTAAGGGATTTCTGATCTACAGAGAGAGAGGAATTTCTCTTACTTGCATAATTAAAAATAATACTAACTCCTATTTATTAAGTACCAATTATGTGGCAGTAAAAGGTTGAATGAAATAATGTAAATAGGGCACAGCAACCTGGGATGTAGAGAAATTAGAACCCTTATGTACTGTTGGTGAGAATGTAAAATGCCTAGCTAGACATTAATGGCAATAACAGGGTGAATGATTCGCTCCCTCCATCCCATGCCTGGAAGGCCTCAGTCTGATGGAAGAATTGCAAAGCATATGCCTTGACATCTTTGGCTGCCTTTGAATGATAACAAAAGAATAGATCACAGTATCCAATGTTTATCTCTGCCCTCAAAGTAAATCCATGTAAAGTGAAAGGAATGTAGAGTGTAAAGATGGACTTGTAGAAGCAAAGGAGATAAACTCTAATCCCAACATCTACACTTAAAAACTGTTCACTTTATGTAACTCACTTTGCCTCTCTGAGCCTCAGATTCCCCATCTGTAAAACAAAGATTTCGAATGCCTGCTACTTACTTCATAGGGTTGTTATGATGATAAAAATTGAAATATGAAGTTGATTTGGAACTCTAAAACCATTTCTTATTATTTAGTTTATTATCCAACAGTGTGTAATTTACATTTACTTCATGCTGAGATGAATATATGAATAACACAGCTCTAAGCCTGAGATAATAAAATAAATATAAACTTTTTAAAAAGGCTTATGGAAGTAATCTATCCTTACTGAGTTAAACACATGTATAGAAGGGCCATAAAACCAAGAGGAGAATTGTACAAGAACAGTCAGAGACAAAACAGCAGCCAGATTCAGATTTCCTAATAAGTGAATGCTGATAATAAGTGTGACACTTAGAGTTTGTGATTCTCTTGAAAAGGGATGAGTAAGGGATTTCTGATCTACAGAGAGAGAGGAATTTCTCTTACTTGCATAATTAAAAATAATACTAACTCCTATTTATTAAGTACCAATTATGTGGCAGTAAAAGGTTGAATGAAATAATGTAAATAGGGCACAGCAACCCAGGATGTAGAGAAATTAGAACCCTTATGTACTGTTGGTGAGAATGTAAAATGAACCAACAAAATATAAGGAACCACAAAATATCCTGAATATCCAAATCAATCTCGAGAAAGAACAAAGTTAGAGTCCCCATACTCCCTTATTTCGAACATATTTCAAGGCTACAGTAATCAAAACAGTGTGAAAACATAAATTCTGTGATGACAAATATACTAATTACCCTGATTTGATTGTATACATGCATTAAAATATAACTCTGTACCCCATAAGTATGTGCAATCAATATGTGTCAATTTAAAAATTAATTAATTATTTTTTTAAAAAAACCAGTGTGGTACTGGCATAAAGACAGACATATAAAACAATAGAATAGAGAGCCCAGAATAAACCCTTGCATATATGGTCAGGTGATCTTTGACAAGGGTGCCAAGACTACTCAATAAAGAAAAGATAGAGCTTACAAGATGGTTCAGCTGGTTAGAGCGCAGCCTTTAACACCAAGGTCAAGAGTTCAGTTCCCTGTACCAGTCAGTCACCAAGAAAAATAAATAAAATAAAGAAAAGATAGTCTACTCAACAAATGGTTTCGAGAAAAGTGAATATCTACATGCAAAAGAATAAATTTAGATCCTTATGTGCAAAATATATAAAAGTTAACTCAAAATGGATTGAAGATCTAAACATAAGACCTAAAATTATAAAATTCCTAGAAGAAAACATAGGGGAAATCTT
>NW_007742579.1:20255-21305 GCF_000696425.1 Galeopterus variegatus
GGCCACTATGGAAAACAGTATGGCAGTTCCTCAAATTTTAAGAATAGACTTACTATATGATCTAGCAATTTGACTTCTGGGAATATATCTAAAAGAATTGAAGACAGGATCTTTCGGTAGAGATATTTGCATGCCCATGTTTAAAGCAGGATTATCTACAATAGCCAAGAGGTGGAAGCAACCCAAATGCTTACCAACAGGTGAACGGTTAAATGAAGAAAAATGTGGTATGTACATACAATGAAATATTATTCAGTCTTAATAAGAAGGAAAATCCTGTCACATGTTACGACATGAATGAATCTTAAGGACATTATGCTAAGTAAAATAAGTCAGTCACAAAACGACAAATACTGTATGAATCCACTTATATCAGATATCAAGTTAGTCAAATTCACAGTAACAGAAATTAGAATGGCGTTTGCCAAGTTCTTGGGGAAGAGAGGAAGAGAGGAGCTGTTGCGTATCACTGTGCTAGTTTTCTAGGGCTGCCATAACAACGGACTACAGATGTGTATTTTTCTCACAGTTCTGGAAGCTGGAAGTCCAAGATCAGGTTTCAGCAGGTTTGGTTTCTCCAGAGGTCTCCTGGCCACCCTCTCCCGAGGTCCTCACATGGCCATTTCTTTGTGCATACACATCATCCCTGATGTCTCTCTCCGTATGTCCTAATTTCCTCCTCTTAAGAGGACACCAGTCGGACTGGACTAGGTTTCTACTGCAACCCTCTCATTTAACTTTCTTTACCTCTTAATTTAAGGATCTGTTTCCAAATACAGTCACATTCTGAAGTGTGCTAGGGGTTAGAACTTTAACACATAATTTGCAAAGGACACCATTCAGTCCACAACAATCACACATTGGGTTTAGTTAAGTTTCCTAGCTAACTGTAAATGTCGCTTTTGCTAAAGAAAAATAAAAGAGATATGGATAAAATGTTCAGGTCATGTGCTATCAAAAAGTGAAAATAAGAGATTATAATCCTTTTGCATTCTTACCATCATCATCTACTTACCAAACCATATTTTTTGAGGCATTCACTATAGGGGT
>NW_007742580.1:0-12623 GCF_000696425.1 Galeopterus variegatus
GCTCTCAGGATCGCGCTGTTTCCTGACGCGGGCGCTCCAGACCCGTCACCATTTTTTTCTCTGAATATTAACTTCTAAAGACTTGCAATTTTATTTAGGGAGTGCTAATGTAAATAATATTGGGTTTTTTTTTTTTTTTTTTGAGTGCTAAAACTTGCTATTTTATTTTTTGGGTGCTACTATATATAATATTGTTTTCATTTCAAAGTTAACTTGATCATCACTGGTATATAGAAAAGAAATTGCCTTTGTATACTAACTTTGTATTCTGCGATCTTGCTATAATCAATTATTAGGTCCAAGTGGGGTTTCTGTTTTTGTTTGTTTGTTTGTTTGTTTCTATGTAGACTATCATGTAACCTGGAAACAACAATTTTAATTAATTCCTCCCAATCTTTATACCTTTAATTTTGTTTTCTTGTGTTATTACACAAGCCTGTACTTCCAGTGTGATGTCAAAAGGAGTGGTGAGATAGTACATTCTTGTATTGTTCCTGATTTTGTGGGAAAACTTTTAGCTTCTCACCATTAAGGATGTAAGCTGTCGTTTCAAGTAGATAGTCCTTATCAAGTTGGAAAACTACATCTATCCCTAGTTTGCTGAGAGTCTTTAGTCATGTGAGGTGGCATATTTTGTCAAATGCTTTTGTGTTTTATTGATATGTTCATCTGATTTTTTTGTAGCCTTTTGATGTGATAGATTACATTGATTGATATTCAAATGTCAAGCCAGTTTTGCATGCTTGTTATAAATCATACTTTGGTAGTTTTCATTTTTTTATACATAGTTAGATAAGGTTTTCTAATATTTTGTGAGGATTTCTGCACATATGTCCATGAGATATACTGGTCTATAGTTTTATATTCTTGTAATACCTTCATCTGGTTTTGGTATGAAGGTAATGCTGTTTGTATAGAAGTAGAATTAGAAGTAGTCTATGGGGTAGCAAATTGGTATAATTTTTTTCAGAGGATTTGGTTGAATTCACCAGTGAATACATCTGGGATGAGTGCTTTCTCTTTTGAAATTTATTAATTATTTACTCAATTTCCTTAGCAAGTGCATGCCTACTTAGATTGTGTATGTATGTTTTTTGGTGTGAGTTTTCGTAAATTGTGTCTTTCCAGGAATTTGTCCATTTCTTCCAGGTTATCAAATATGTGCACATACACTTGTTTGTATATTTCGCCTTTTATTATAATTTGGATCTCCACAGGATATGTAGTGATGTCTCTTCTTTCATTTCTCGTATTAGTGATTTCTGTCTTCTGTCTTTTTTTCATAGTTAACTAGGCTATATGCTCATCTGTTTTATTCACCTTTTTAAAGCACCAGTTTTATGCTTTTGTTGATTTTCTGTGTTGTTTTTCTGTTTTCAATTCCATTGATTCCTGCTCTAATTCTCATTCCTTCTTTTCTTCTGCTCTTTAATTTGCTCTTTTTTCTCTATTTCCAAACGTGAAAATTAAAATGATTGATTTTAGACTTTTTTCTAACATTGCATTCAATTTCATATGTTTCCTTCAAAGCACTGTGTTTGCTGTATTCTACAGATTTTTGTAAGTTCTGTTTGCATTTTCATTTAGTTAAAAATATTTTGAAATCTGTCTTTAGATTTCTTCTTTGATCCATGTTTTATATAAAATATGTTGTTTCATCCCATTCTATTTGCAAATCTTCTAGTTATCATTCTGGTTTGATAGCATGCATTGTGTTATCAGAGCACACATTTTAAATTGATTGTGGTCTGAGAGCATACAGTGTATGACTTCTATTATTTTAACTTCCTAATGTGTGTTTTATGGCCTGGAATCTTTGTTGCCTAGGCAATGGGGTGCTTAGCAGCTTATTGCTGGAGTAGGTGATGCTGGGTGGGGTTCCTGGGGCTGCAGGTGGAAATGAACTCCTGGGAGATGTTCTAGTGTACTCAGTGCTTCCTCAGATGAAGTGTGCCACAATGGACAAGGTGGCTAGGGTTGCTATTGAAACTTTGTGTTCTGGGAGAGGTGCTGTGGCAATTGGCTGTTCATCAGCTAATGTGGGTGGGATCTATGGAGTAATGAGTGGGACTGCAGACCTCTGGGAAAAGCACTGGAGAAGTCTTCATCTATTTGACTGGAGTGACCACTCTTAGCGAAGGTTGCTGGGGCTGCAGCTGAATCACAGGCTGACCCTGCAACTTCAGGAGAGAATCTGAGGTGTTTTTCAGCTCCTCAGCTGGGGTTGGCAGCCCTGGGGGGGTTTCTGGTGTCTCAGCTGGATTTTCAGACTCCAGAGAGAGACCCTGCAGTTTTTTAGCTGGAGTGAGCCACTCTTGGAAAGGTTACTGGGGTTGGACACTTTTCCTTCTGCACTGATGTCTCAAGTTTTGAACCTCAGGGGTCTTTTTAAATATTTTCCTTAATTCTGATGTTTTCTTTTAGACACTCTATTCAACATGTGATTATCTTTTTTTTTTTTTTTTGAACTGTCTTTGTGCCAGACATGAGAGCTTAGTGCCCCTAGTCAGCCAACTGGAAACCTATTACAGTATTTTTTATTTGTAGTATTTCCTTTTGGTTCTTTTTAAAAACTTCTATCTGCTTACACAGCCCATCTGTTGTGGAATGTTGTCTAGTTTATCCACTTGAGTTCTTAGCATATTAATCAGGATTTCTGAAACCTTTTTCTAATTCCAAAATTATAGCCATGTCTAGTTTTTATTCTTGCTCAGTCACTTCAAGTTGTGTTGCTTTTATTTTCTGTTTTGTTTTGTTTTGCTTTGCTTTTGTCTTTCAGAATATCCAGCAATTTTTTTCTTTATAGCCAGACATGATGGAGTAGATAAAAGGAAGTGCTGTAAATATGAATTCAGTAAAGTGTTGGTAAGATGTGCAGAAGGAGAAGCTGTGTTAGTCTGCTTAAGCTGCTTAACAAAATACCCTAGACTGTGTAATGTGTAAGCAACAGATATATACTGCTCCCAGTTCTAGAGGCTGGAAAGTCTAAGATCAGGATTCCAGGAGATTTAGTGTCTGGTGATGACCTACTATAGATTGCATCTGCCATGTGTCCTCATATGGTGAGAGAGACAATGAAGCTTTTCCAGGCCTTTTTATAAGGGCACTAATCTCTCTCCCAACTTAATCACCTTTGAAAGCATCACTTCTTAGTTCTAGTGCATTGGGGATTAGGTTTCAACATATAAATCTTGAGGGGACACAAACATTCAGACCATAGCAGAAATGTTTAGTTCTATGATTGTCTCTATCTCTTAATGTCTCTCTCTTTCAACTGTAAAGTTCACAAGTGCTTCTCAATTTATTATTTATTCCTTTTCCCTTAGATGAGACAGAGTGGCTGGAGTAAGCTGAAATTGGATAATTCTCTTCTTCCATGTGGAATTCTAGAGTGGGTTTGAGTTGGGTATTTTTCATCACCCAGGTCAGTTAGGCTCTGATAATCATACAGCAGTTTAGGCTCTGGTTAAGTCGTTTCTCCTGAGGCTCTGTCTTGTTAAGAAGAACATAGTGCTCTGATATATTTCAAAAGGATTTTCCTTTTCCCCATCACAGGTGTAAATAAGAGATTTACTTTACTCTTTTCTGTAGGAACCTTGTTGAGCTTTTGGAGGTAAATTTGACAATATTGTGGAGGTCTTCCTATAACTGGGCTCCCCTGGAATTTTTAACTCTCAGTGTTGTTCACACTGAGCCTCCAGCAACTTGTCAGTCACGCTTTAGGTTTTCCTGCTCAGGCACAGGTTCCCAAGGCAGTTTCTGCTAGTCTCTGCTCCTATAAGCCAGGACTCTCTACTTGCCTGTCTGCCTCTCTCATCTTGGGGGCTGCAGCTTACCTTGTGACCTCTTCTCTCTTACTGATCCACGATGAATTTTTGATTTTTCAGCCTCTTTAGCTTTTAAATTCTTGTTAGGATGAGGTGATGACTTTCTAACTGTTTTTGTGACACAATTAAAAATCGGTAATGTATTTCTAAAAAGTATCATCTAGGTGTCTATATTGATTATCAAAGGATTTTTCTTTATAACACTATGGATATGATAAATTACATTGGTAGACTTCTTAAAACTGAGCTTTCTTTATTCATGAAATAAACTCAGAAAAAAGTTTCTCAGTCTTTATAGTCACTTATCTTCCTCTATTTTATTTATTTATTTATTTATTTATTTATTTATTTATTTATTTATTTATTTATTTATTTATTTATTTATTTATTTATTTATTTATTTATTTATTTATTTATTTATTTATTTATTTATTTATTTATTTATTTATTTATTTATTTATTTATTTATTTATTTATTTATTTATTTATTTATTTATTTATTTATTTATTTATTTATTTATTTATTTATTTATTTATTTATTTATTTATTTATTTATTTATTTATTTATTTATTTATTTATTTATTTATTTATTTATTTATTTATTTATTTATTTATTTATTTATTTATTTATTTATTTATTTATTTATTTATTTATTTATTTATTTATTTATTTATTTATTTATTTATTTATTTATTTATTTATTTATTTATTTATTTATTTATTTATTTATTTATATCTTCCTCTATTTTAAAACATTAGTGTTTCTGCAGATTGCATACTTGTTTTTTGTTGTGCCCCCCCTCAAAAAAATATATTAAGTTCATTTACCCTGATGGCTTCAGGTGTTATTGAAATTCTCACACTTTACAAATTTGTATCTTCAGCTTACATCTCTCTCTTGAAGTCTGGAACCATAACCTATTTAACATTTGGACATTCCCACAGATATTTTATATATAATGTGTCCACGTGTCAAGTCTGTATTACTTCTGCCCATTATATTCTTCTTTCATTTCTTCAATTTTTCTTTACTGCGCCAGTACCTAACTAGCTGCAGTCAGGTAGGCAGCCTGTGGCAAAACTCCATTTTTACTTTCGGCACAATAAATTGGTTTTGTTGTGCAAAACTGGCACAACCACATTTTTTTCTTGCTTTTCCTTTTTCTTTTGTATTTTATACGATTACTTCCCTCTTCTGTATGCTTACTTCTCTGTGTCTTTCTGTAGGTGGTCACCTGTCACTCTGTTCTCTTCCCCTCCAACTCTCCCTCAAGCCCTTCTGCATCCTCCTAGGGAGTGATGGAAAATGCAGATCTGCTCATGTAAATTACCTGGGTTTTTAGGACCTAATTATTTAGATTTTGTGGGTTTGGAAGTGGCAGTGTTCGTCCTGGGCTGGGCACAAGCAATCTTTTGGGGTGTAGGAAGGAAATTTTGTTATGCCTGGATAAGTGCTTTTAATTTATGTGTAAGTAAAAATCACCAATAAGTGCATAAAATAATTTGTTCTTTGAATTAGGTAAAATATTTAAATACACAATTACTTTGTAATCACTTGCTTCAATATTGTATTTATATCTCATTACTGCCCCAAATCATGTACCTAGACACATGGTGCCGTGTGTTTCCACTAATGCAGGGGGAACTGTTCTTTTTGCTCTTGTGACTGGACATTTGCTGTTACTTCATTTTCATGAGAAACTGTGTTCACATGGAAGAGCTAAACATGTGTGGCATTTCAGTGAACTGCAGACTGAGTACAAAATAGAACCACATTTTCTACATCATTTTTATTCCAGTGTAAATTGAACCTTCATCTGAATTTGTTCATCTGCCACATTATTTCTCCTATGTATTTCTACTTATGTCTTCATATCAAATTATAAGCTTCTTGGAAGAATAAAATTTTATTCATACTCTTATCCCTAGCAAGAAGAATGGTTCTAGATCTGTAATGTCAGCCTTGTAACAGAAATTTTAGTAACTAATAAGTTATTCCAGTCCCAGGAGACTTCTACTGTGATTTTTTCCCCCTCCACTCATATGGACTGCAAGGAAGGGGCATCTTAGGTAAGATCCATGTAAGACACACGCACACAGAGAAGTGTGACCTTTCAGGTTTCTGTTTTTTGACCCAGGGCTGGTGACTCAATTTTGAGAAGAAATGAGGAATTACATGAACTGGTGTCATTTGTCATGGCTGTGGAATTTCTCTGGGAGGAGAATCAGGATGTGTACACAGCTTTGAGGACCCTGTACAGGGACATAGTGCTGGAGGCATCCAGTAGCCTGGTGTCATTGGGTGAGTAATTGGGTGAGTTACTTTCCAGGAACTCCCAGGAGCAACACTTTCTTTTTTAGAAAACAAACAAGCCATTTTAAGTTAAAATTAATGCTATTTAATTATAATTCCATTTCCTGAATAATGTGAGTGTCATGGAGTGTAGAAGAACCCCCAAACCAGAACCTTCCAGGTCAGTTAGTGCACACATGGCAGGGAGGCTGGAAAGTATAAATCCCAATGGATATTAGCCAAGTTCAGCTGTTTACACTATTTTCCCCAGCTCCCAGACCTGAGATCAGCCTGTTTGCATGCATGAAACATATACATTGTATAATCTCCGAGGAGAGCTCTCACACTTATACCTTCACCTCTTATTTTGCTGAATACATTTTTATATATACTTAAAATCAAATCCCTACATTTCTCCTTTGACATTTATTTTTGCTATTCACTCTCTCAATATTCTCACTTGTCCTGTGTCCTCTATTCTCATGGACATAGTTTCTCAGACTATCCATTTGTTTTCCATTGCTTAAAACAGAAAACCTGATGCTGATGCTTGGTAATTTACAAGGAACCCAAAATATGTTTCTTACAGGTCTGGAGACTGAGAAGACCAAGGTCAAGGAAATGCATCTGGCAAGGGCCTTCTACCTGGTGGGGACCCTTGGCAGAGTCCCGAGGTGGTACAGGGTATCACATGGCAGGACTGGCATGTCCACATGGTTTCTTCATCTCTGTATACAGCCCCCAGCTTACTTATAACCCATTAAGTCATTACGCTATTAATCCATGAATGGATCAATGCATTATGAGGGCTTAGCCTTCCGTAGCCACCATCACCTCCCCAAAGCCCTACTTTTCAAATACCATAGCTGGATATCTCACCCTCTTAATAGTTACAATGGGGATCAATATTCAGTACAAGTTTTGGAGGGACAGTCAAAGCGTAGCACAGACTTTTATTCATACATTTATTCTTAATCATACAGGCTATAAGCACTTGTGATTTTTTACTAGTTCTTATAACCAAAATAATCTAAAGAATGTGACTTTTTCATAGACTTTACATTCTGACCAGAGAAACAAGAAAATATGTTAACTAGTTATATTGAATTCATATGGAATATTTAACCAAAGTGAGAGAGAGAGAAAGATGGGAATAAGAATTTAGGAAGAGTTTTTACAAAAGGCACTTTTAGAAAGATTATTAAGTGTTTACTTTGGTGTAGCTTCAGTTTAAATAAACTATTTTTCAATTTTGACATATATACTATATGTGAATATAAAATATAGATTTGAGAGTGAACATCGCTGTAACAGATACAAATTTGGAAATCAGTGGCCTAAAGCTGGTACTTAATGTCATACTTACAGAGGTGGTCTGCTAGGGGGCTGACAAAAAAGTGAAAGAAGAGGCCTAGGAGTGAATCTTGTGTACCACCACATCAGAAATCAGAAAGCCGAGGAAGTCCCAGCACAGGAGTGAGAAAGGGGTGGTCCTGCACTTGGGAGAAGAAACAGGATTCTGGGTCTCAAGACCAAGTGAACCAAGGTTTTCATGTTGAAATGCTCGGATTTCTGTTTGAGAGTTGTATTAGTCCATTTCTGTTGCTCATTACAAAATACTTCGAACTGGGGGATTTGTAGGAAAATGAAATTTTTTTGCTTACAGTTGCAGAGGCTGGGAATTCCAAAGTCCGAGGAACACATCTGGTGAGGGTCTTCTTTGTTGGTGGCTTTACAGCAATTCAGGGGTGTCACATGACAGAGAATGTTGGAGCAGAGAGAGAGATAGACTCTCATGTGCCCTCCTTTTAAAGCCCTCAGAACCATGCCCCTGACCACCATTATTAATCCGTTCACTATGGCATGGTCCTACACCCTAATCACCTCTTCAAGGACCCACCTTTCAACTACCTTAACAGGACTTCCCACCTTGAAGACTTACAGTGGTAATTAAGATTATAATATATGAACTTAGTGGGACACAATTCAATCAATCCCCCACATTCCTCACCTGACCCCCAAAGTTCATGTCTTTCTCACCGGTAAGTACATTCATTCCATCCCCAAAGTTTTAACTTGGTTCAACTCAAAAGTCTAAAGATCAAAGTTCCAATTTGTGAAGACAAAACAAATTATTTACTTCCAAGATACAATGGCAGGACAATCATAGGTTACATATTTCCATACAAAAATGGAGAAATAGGCCATAAGAAAAGGGTAACTAATCCCAAATAAGTCTGAAACCCAGCAGGACAGGAATAAAATCTCAAAGCTGGTGAATCATTAGCCTCGACTCCATGGTCAGTGTCCTCTTCATGCTGGTGTGGGATTGGTTCCCCAAGTCCTCAGGCAGCTCCATTCCTGTGGCTTTCCTGGCCTGCGGCCATGCTTCATCTCTCCCAGGCTGGCCTTCCACCCTGGTAGCTCCACAATTCTGGGGTCTCTCTGGCAGTCCTCCTCCCAATGCTCCACTGACATGGCCTTGAAAGGGTTTTTCTGCTGCACCTCTGACCCCACATTTCCTCTCTGCATCATTCTAGTGAAAGCTTTATGTGGTGACCCCTCCCTTCTGACAGATCTCTTCTGGGGCCCCCACACTTTTCCATACATCCTTGGAAATTGGGGTGGAGGCCCCCAAGCATCCTTTACTCTGGCATTCTGTGAGCCTACAAATGTAAAACCACATGGATGCCACCAAGTCTTCTGGCTTGTATTTTCCAAAGGTGTGGGTCCAGCCACATCTGGCCCCAATTTAGCCCCAGTTGGAACAGCCAAAGCACATGGGGTTCTGGGGCTCAAAGCAGCTTCCTGCAGTGGCCCTGGGCAGTGAGCCCATGGAGGGTGCCTCAGGCCTGTTCCCCAAGAACATTTTCTCTCCCTAGACCTCTGGGCCTGTAATGGAAGGGTTAGCCACAGAGGCTTCTGCAATGCCTTCAGGGGTTCTCCACCTTCTCTTGATAAGTCCTCTCTTTTGTACTAATCTTAATAGCACCATTGCATTTTTCTCCTGAAAATTCTCACTAATTCTCTACCACAGGGCCAGGCTGCAAATTTTCCAAACCTTTATCCTCAGCTTTCCTTTTAATTACACATTCTGGCTTTATGTCATGTGTTTTCTGCCATAACTCAACATCGGCTGTTGCAAGTAGCCATGCAGCTTTCTGAATGTTTTGCTGCTTAGGAATTTCTTCCACCAAAAACTCTGGGTCAGTATCAGAGAATTCACAGAGGAGGAAAGCCCCATAAATGTAATAAATGTGGAAGAACCTTTCATTGGATGTCACCCCTCAGGATGCATTAGAGAACTCTCCTAAAAGTAAAACCTTAGGGCTGGCCCGGTGGCGCACTGGATAGTGGGCCGCTTGGGAAGCGTGGCGGCGCTCCCGCCCGAGGGTTCGGATCCCACATACAGACCGGTTCCCGCTCACTGGCTGAGTGAGGCACGGGAGCAACGCCGAGGGTTGCGATCCCATTGCCGGTCCCGGTCCGGTACGGGGGCGACACTGAGCGGTGCTCCCGCCCAAGGGTTCGGATCCCACATACAGACCGGTTCCCGCTCACTGGCTGAGTGAGGCACGGGAGCAACGCCGAGGGTTGCGATCCCATTGCCGGTCCCGGTCCGGTACGGGGGCGACACTGAGCGGTGCTCCCGCCCAAGGGTTCGGATCCCACATACAGACCGGTTCCCGCTCACTGGCTGAGTGAGGCACGGGAGCAACGCCGAGGGTTGCGATCCCATTGCCGGTCCCGGTCCGGTACGGGGGCGACACTGAGCGGTGCTCCCGCCCAAGGGTTCGGATCCCACATACAGACCGGTTCCCGCTCACTGGCTGAGTGAGGCACGGGAGCAACGCCGAGGGTTGCGATCCCATTGCCGGTCCCGGTCCGGTACGGGGGCGACACTGAGCGGTGCTCCCGCCCAAGGGTTCGGATCCCACATACAGACCGGTTCCCGCTCACTGGCTGAGTGAGGCACGGGAGCAACGCCGAGGGTTGCGATCCCATTGCCGGTCCCGGTCCGGTACGGGGGCGACACTGAGCGGTGCTCCCGCCCAAGGGTTCGGATCCCACATACAGACCGGTTCCCGCTCACTGGCTGAGTGAGGCACGGGAGCAACGCCGAGGGTTGCGATCCCATTGCCGGTCCCGGTCCGGTACGGGGGCGACACTGAGCGGTGCTCCCGCCCAAGGGTTCGGATCCCACATACAGACCGGTTCCCGCTCACTGGCTGAGTGAGGCACGGGAGCAACGCCGAGGGTTGCGATCCCATTGCCGGTCCCGGTCCGGTACGGGGGCGACACTGAGCGGTGCTCCCGCCCAAGGGTTCGGATCCCACATACAGACCGGTTCCCGCTCACTGGCTGAGTGAGGCACGGGAGCAACGCCGAGGGTTGCGATCCCATTGCCGGTCCCGGTCCGGTACGGGGGCGACACTGAGGGTTGCAATCCGTTGCCGGACATGGAAAAAAGACAAAAAAAAAAAAAAAGTAAAACCTTAAGTACGCACAGCTGTCCTTCATAACCACAGGGTATATGTCCCAAGACACCCTGTGGTTACCAAAATTTGTGGATTCTCAAGCCACTTATATAAAGTGGTGTAGTATTTGTGTACAACCTATGCACTTCCTGCTTTATAATTTGCATCTTGCATAAGTTCCTTATAATGCTGAATACAACATAAATACTATGTAAATAGTCCTTATAATCTGTTGTTCTTTATTTGTATTTCTTTATTGTTGTATTATTATTTTTCTTTTTCCTTTTTTGTCTTTTTTCGTGACTGGCAACGGGATCGCAACCCTCAGTGTCGCGCCCACACCGCGCTCAACCAGTGAGCAGACCGGTCTCTATATGGGATCCGACCCCTCGGCAGGAGTGCCGCCACACTCCCAAGCGCCACACTCTACCGAGTGCGCCACCGGGCCGGCCCAAATTTTTCACTTTTCATTTTTGTCAAATATTTTTGACTCATGGTTGGTTAAATCCACACATGCAGAACCACACTCCCAAGCGCCACACTCTACTGAGTGCGCCACCGGGCCGGCCCAAATTTTTCACTTTTCATTTTTGTCAAATATTTTTGACTCATGGTTGGTTAAATCCACACATGCAGAACCCACAAACATGGAAGGATGACTGTAATAAATGTAGAAACATCAGAAGTCACACCTCAGCAGGCATCAGAGAATTTACACAGAGTAGAAAGACTTTATGGCAGAGACTGGCTATGTGTTGTCCAAAACACACTCTCTTTTCTCTTGTACACACAGGTCACCGGCCCACTCAGCCTTTGTGTGGAACCAGGTAACTGGGCTCTATTCAGGGAATATGACTACAAGTGGTGAACATTACCTTAAGGCCTGGCACAAACACATGTCCATGAAGTTTTTCCTAGTTTCTCATGCCCTCTGGGACTGAACTGCAGATGACCATCAGGATGGTCTTGAGAGCCATCGGGGAGAATAGGCCTCCATAAGTTAAGACAGACGACATTAATTTCAGAGGGCAGATCTTCTCACTTCTATCCCAAACCCTCCATTTGTACTTTACATGAGTGAGAAATAAATACTTACTTTGTTGAGCCATTGTATGAGTAATCTGTCTGCATTACAACACAAGTGGCCCACTGTAGCTAATTCACTTGACGAACTTTATGACAGAAGATACATGTCCTTGTATATGAGAAGATTCACACAGAAGAGAAACCTGTGTTGCCACCTTTGATCCCCAAGTCAGTTTAAGAAAAAATCAAAGAAGTCATGGGGAGAAAAAAAATGCAACAAATTGGAAATGCTGTATCAGGATGGAGATCTCATTGATTGCTGAGAATAAAGTAAATCTTGATAAGTATCTTTAATATGTCAAGGACTTCAACAAAAACTTCCAAATATACTATATATCAGAGAATTTTATTTTATTTTATTTTTTATTTTTTATTTTTTTATCTTATTTTTAACAGGTGGTCCTTAATGAAATGCCTTTTTTTTTTTTTTAAATGAAGGAATAACTATCAAGTTATGGAATATGGATGTAGATTTCCAAAAAGATATGTTAGCTATAATATTGAAGTATTTTAAAATACTTTATCACCTACCAATAGTCAAATATAAGTGTTGATATTGTCTGCCTGGCTATGTCTGGAGACATTTTTGGCTGTCCTAGCTGGAGGCTGGAAGGAGTTACTCCATCTAGTGGGCAGAGGCCCGGGGTGCTTCTCAATAGCCTACGATGCACAGAACAGTGCACCCAAGTGTGTAAGTTTTATGCATATATGTATTCTATGTGAACAGGAGTTTTCCTTAGTGGAATCCAGAATAAATACATATAAGAAATATGTACACTTAGCATAATGTATATGGTGAATTACATTTGTACTTATCACATTAAATGCCACCCTGGCCTTTTTTTTTTTTTTTTTTTTTTTTTTTTTTTTTTTTTTTCCGGGTCCGGCAACGGATCCCAACCCCCAGGTTTCCCCCCCCACCGGCCCGGGGGCCCG
>NW_007742580.1:13505-16484 GCF_000696425.1 Galeopterus variegatus
TTTTTATTTTTTATTTTTTATTTTTTTATCTTATTTTTAACAGGTGGTCCTTAATGAATTTTTTTTTTTTTTTTGTCTTTTGTCTTTTTCCGTGTCCGGCAACGGATCGCAACCCTCAGTGTTGCCCCCGTACCGGACCTGGGACCGGCAACAGGATTGCAACCCGCGGTGTTGCCCCCATGCCTCGCTCAGCCAGTGAGCGGGAACCGGTCTGTA
The DNA here is from genome assembly GCF_000696425.1 of Galeopterus variegatus. NCBI lineage: Eukaryota > Metazoa > Chordata > Mammalia > Dermoptera > Cynocephalidae > Galeopterus > Galeopterus variegatus. The sequence goes on from NW_007742580.1 coordinate 13,722, forward strand.
TGTGGGATCCGAACCCTCGGGCGGGAGCGCCGCCACGCTTCCCAAGCAGCACACTATCCAGTGCGCCACCGGGCCGGCCCACACCCTGGCCTCTTTATAGCTTGTTAAATATATTTAGTCTAAAGTATTGCAGTACATATTTTTTCCTTATTCTCAGAGTGTGTACATTTGTATGACCTTAGCTATCAAATTTTCTCTTATTAAGAAAATAATTTTATTCTAAAATTTGAAGGTAATACAAAGCCAGCCAATGGGTGTAGAGGAAACATTGTTTTCATATAAATGGACAAACCAGGCACCTAATTGTTAACAGCTTGAGTCTGACTTAATTTGAACAGCTGTGAACAATACTACCCATTTCATTCCAGTCAGTGAAAACCCATCTCTGAGGAAAAAATTTACCTTTTGTCCCTATTTCTCATTTCTTTAAATGTGACAGCCACATAGTTAGGAGCGTGTGTACCACGTGCTGTGTAACTGAGGTTGTCTTGTGTTTCATTTGCATGGATGGAGTGCCATGTGTGTGTCTTGCCACTAAAAGGGCAACACAGTAAATTCTGGTTCCACTTGTTGTGTATGACATTAGCACTGACCTCTCTGGGCTTCATTTATTAAAAAATAAATTTAAAGAGTAATAAAGAACCTGCCTCAAAAGGTTATTGTGAGAAGTAAACTACATAACTAAAATGACTTTGATATTACCTGGTACCTGGTAAACAGTATATAATCCATACATATAAATCTGTGGATTGTCACATTTTACAAAATTCTTTCGTAAGAAATTGGAAGGTGATAACAGACTGTTGTTTGGCTACCCAAAAGCCATCTCTCGCTTTTTGGTGAAGTCTTGATTTGTTTTTGTTGTCGTTTTTATTTTTTCTCACATATACAGACACAAACCATGGATTTATCTTGGTTATGCTTTTTAGAATTAGCTCAGGCTAATCTTTTCTTCAGTGATTTTAGTGGTGTAGGCATATGATCCAGCTCTGTGCAGTAACTTACCAGGAGGATTCTGTGGCATGTCTGGAAAAGCCTTCTTTAAAAAAAAAGACGAAGAGAAACATAAAAAAGATGGTTCCTTTTTATTTATTTATTTATTTATATATAAAAGATTACCATTAAGGGGATCTTAACCCTTGACTTGGTATTCTCAGCCCCACATTCTTCCAAGTGAACTAACCAGCCATCCCTCTATAGGGATTTGAACAAATGGCCTTGGTGTTATCAGCACCACACTCTCACGAGTGAGCCACAGTCTGGCCCTTGCTTTCTTAATTATTATTATTTTTTGCACTGATCTTTTCACACTATTCCCTGGTTACATTTTGCTGTCCTCTGCTGTGGAGCCCAAGAATGGCTGGACACATCATTGTAGTACTAGTGTGACTGCTGATATGAAGGGCCACTAAAATACCCAAACCAGGGATTGCCTCTTTAAGGACACAAATGGAATGTTAGTTTCCTGTGGTTGCACTAGAAATATCCACCAACTTATCAGCTCAAAACAGCACACATTTACTACCTCACAGATTCTGTGGGTCAGGAGTCTGGGAACTACTCAATGGGTTCATCTGCTCAGGATTTCAGAAGGCTGCAATCAGCAGAGCTGCATTCTCATCTGGAGACTCAACTGGGGAACTCTGCTTTTGAGCTTATTCGGGTTTGGGCAGAATTTGTTTCCTTGAGGACATATGCCTAAGGGCTCAGTTACTCACTGTCTGCAAACTGGAAGCCAACTGTAGTTTTCTGCCTCTTTACAAGTACAGCACGTAGAGCTGTCTGCTTATTTAATCCTTATGAGGGAGAGTTTTACTCCAGTCTGGTAGGATAGTTTTAAATAAGAATAATCACAGGAGTTGTATCCCTGCACCTTTGCCATGTTTTTTAGTGTATTAGTCCATTTCTGTTCCTTATAACAAAATACTAGGAACTGGGTAATTTATAAAAATGAAATTTATTGCTTACACTCTGTGCAGTAACTTACTGGGAGGATTCTGTGGCATGTCTGGAAAAGTCTCCTTAAAAAAAAAAAAAAAGAAAGAGACAGAAAGAAACATTAGAAAGATGGTTCCTTTTTATTTATTTATTTATTTATTTGTTTGTTTGTTTGTTTAATTTTTTAAAGATGACCGGTAAGGGGATCTTAACCCTTGACGTGGTATTTTCAGCACCATGCTCTCCCAAGTGAGCTACAGGCTGACCCTTTTATTATTTTTTTTTTCCCACTGATCTTTGTGGATTGTTCCCTGGTTACATTTTGCTGTCCTCTGGTGTGGAACCCGAGAATGGCAGGGCACAACACTGTAGAACTAGTGTGACTGGTGATATGAAGGGCCACTAAAATACCCAAACCAGGAATTGCCTCTTTAAGGACACAAATGGAATGTTAGGTTTCTGTGGTTACACTAGAAATATCCACCAACTTACCAGCTGAAAACAACACACATTTACCATCTCACAGTTTCTGTGGGTCAGGAGTCTGGGCACTGGTCAATGGGTCATCTGCTCAGGATTTCAGAAGGCTGCAATCAGCATGTCAGCAGAGCTGCATTCTCATCTGGAGACTCAACTGGGGAACTCTGCTTTTGAGCTTATTCAGGTTTGAGCTGAATTTGTTTCCTTGAGGACATATGCCTGAGGGCTCAGTTACTCACTGTCTGCAAACTGAAAGCCAACTGTAGTTTTCTGCCTCTTTATAGGTACAGCACGTAGAGCTGTCTGCTTATTTAATCCTTATGAGGGAGAGTTTTACTCCAGTCT
>NW_007742580.1:18517-18937 GCF_000696425.1 Galeopterus variegatus
ATGTGGAGTGTTTGGTTTCTTTAATGCTATTGTAAATAACATTATTTTGTTAATTTTTTTCAGGTTGCTCACTGCACTGTTGGTGTAATAAATTACACAGGTTTTTGTATGTTGACTTTGTATCCTGAAACTTTCCTGAATTATTTGTTTTTGAGTTCCAAGAGGTTTTTTGGTGAAGTCATTAGGGTTTTTTATATATAAGATCACGACATCAGCAAGAAGAGACAATTTCACTTATTCTTATTTATCTGGTTGCCTTTTCTTTTTTTCTTTCTTTCTTTCTTTCTTTTCTCTTTCTATCTCTCTTTGTTTCTTTCCTTTTCTTTCTTCCTTTCCCCTATTTCTCTGGCTGTGAATTTTAGCAATATGTTCAATGGAAGTGGGAAGAGTGGACATTCTTATTTTGTCCTTGATCTTAGA
>NW_007742580.1:21064-21299 GCF_000696425.1 Galeopterus variegatus
TTACATTGGTCTCCTGTGGTCCAGGTGTCTAAACATCTGCAGGCTCAAACTGAGGTATCCCACCCACAAAATTAAATGTATCTGATAGGTACACAGACAATTCTTCTATCTGTGAATTTTCTCTATATAATGAAACAAAAGCAGGAGTCCATCATATTACTGAGTATTGGTAGCAGATTTTCCTTTTGGAATAGGTCCCAATAACTTATTTTTACATATGGTAGGGAGACCCAAA
>NW_007742581.1:0-1489 GCF_000696425.1 Galeopterus variegatus
GTTTGCTTCTGAACAGAAGAGCAGGAGGCAGATCTTAAAACTTCTTTTCAAGAGAAACTGCCAATCTGGCAAAGTAAACTCCTTAAGTCAGCAGGAGCAGATCATCTTTGCTCAGAAAATATTCACTTGAGAAGTACCTTCCTTACACTGATGCAAATGGAAGGAGAGTAGGTGCCCATTGCACCAGGGAAAGTATGTAATTGGACATCTTGAGAAGACCATGCTTCTAAATAGCCTTAGTCAGCCCAAACTGGTATTTGGAAAGTTCTTACAGGAGAGCCTCCCAGGAGGAAAGAGATTGATACCTCAACCCCCTCATTTTTAAAAAAATTATTTTATTTATTGAATCAAAATTGATTATACATATTTTTGGGGTTGAACATTNAAAAATATCTCAAATTGGTAATGTAAACTTCTATCATAAGAAAATAGAAAAAGAAGAGCAAACTAAACCAAAAGCAAATATAAGTAGGAAATAACTATGTTTACAACAGAAACATATGAAATAGGGAATTAAAAAACAATACAGAAAATCAACAAAACCAAAAGTTGAATCTCTAAAAAGATCAACAAAATTTGCAAACCTTTATCTAGACTGACCAAGAAAAAAGAGAAAAAACCAAAATTACTAAAATTAGAACAAAAGTAAGGGCATTATTATATTGTCACTACGGCTTTTTGTGGTGGTAAGATTTAGTTTCTCTTTCTCATTTGCATTTTTGTCCCACCAGTGGGTTTTGTTCTTTCTTATATATTTGTGATAATGATTATCATTTTTCAGATTCCCAGATGCAGGACTTCCTTAAAGATTTCTCATAGGGCTGGTCATGTGGTGAACTCCCATATTTTTTGTTTGTCTGTAAAATGTACTATTTTGCCCTTGTTTCTGAAGGATAGCCTTGCTGAGTATAGAATTCTTGACTGGCAGTTTTTTCTTTTAGTATTTTGAATATACCATCCCATTTTCTTCTGGCNATTGTTGCTTGGAATTCCTTCTTAATCATTTCATGAGTTTCCTGCTCTATTGAGTCTGGTATTTGAGAATTACTGTATTCTTTTGGTGGGGACATATTTTCTAGGGTTTTCATATTTCTAGTATCTCTATGTTTATGTCTGGTCATCTGGTAGAGCAGTTACTTCTTCTATTACTTTGGAGTGGGCTTTGAGGAGAGAGATGTCTTCTTCTTTTTCCAGCCTCTGCTGGTGACCCCCCCTTGTGTCAGTCCAGTCATGTGTCCAGTGGACGACCTGCACAGTGGCTGTGGCTGCTGTGGTATCAAGCCACTTTTTCAACAGCTATGGCTATGACAGTGGCCATGGTGGCCCACCTGCATAGAAGTGGCATTTTTGGCATGTTCTTTGCCTGCTTTCAGGCAGGGGATATTGCACTCAACTCTGCCTAGGATGCTGTGCATATTATCTTGCCTACTTCTGGGCAGAGGGGGCTGCAGCCCATGGCTCCTTGCCTGGGACCCTGGGTGTGCTCTCT
>NW_007742581.1:3213-4296 GCF_000696425.1 Galeopterus variegatus
TGCCTGGTTGTGGGAGGGGTGGCTGTTCCCTTTCTCCATGCCTCAGGTCACCAGGCAAGACCCATGGAGCTGGCTTGGTGTGCCTGTTGTGGGAGAGGCGTCTGGTCCCTTTCTCCATGCCCCGGGTCCCTGGGAAGGCCCCTAGCTGCTAGAGCAGTGTGCCTGGTTGAGAGAGGGAGGTCTAGTCCCCTTCTCCATGCCCTGGGTCTCTGGGCAGGCCACAAACCATGTGGTTGGTTGGGGGAGGAGGGTCCAGTTCCTGGCTCAACACCTCGGGTCACTGGGTGGGACCCAAAGCACTGGCTTGATGTGCCTGGTTGTGGGAGGGGGATCTGGTCCCCTTCTCCATGCCCTGGGTCCCTGAGTGGGCTCTGAGGTGCTGGCATGCTGTGCCTGGTTATTGGAGGGTGGTCCGGTCCCCTTCTCCATGCTCCAGGTCCCTGGGCAGGGCCCAAGGTGCTGGCTTGATGTGCCTGGTTGTAGGAGAGAGGTTCGGTACACTTATCCATGCCTCGGGTCCCCAGATGGACCCCAAGGTACTGGTGCAGTGTGCCTTCAACCTCCTCTTTTTTTTTTTTNTTATTTATTGAATCAAAATTGATTATACATATTTTTGGGGTTGAACATTGAGATATGTCGATTTATTCAATATTACTAGCATATATATTGTTACAAATCATAATTATATATTATGCCCCTTGTCTAATCTCTCCCCATCCCCCATTCCCTATCCCTCCCCCCTCTAATTGCCCTTGATTTCTTCTCTCCTTATGAAAGAATAAAGGTTACTCTGTTAATTTGTTGCCTACATGATATGCCCAATGCTGAGAGATGTGATCAGGTCCCCCAATATTATCACAGAGCAGATGCTTCTTCTATCAGTCTGAAATGAATTTTTTGGAAAGAGACATCCTCTTCTTTTCTTTGAGTCTGCTGGTGACTCTTCTTGTGTGAATGCACTCCACTGGTTGGCAGACCATCTGTGTGGTGGCTGTGCCATCTAGCCGCTTTTGCGGCAGCCATGGTTATTGTGCTGGCTGTGGTGGTGCTGCTTTTGGTATGTTCCTTGGCACTGGTGATATG
>NW_007742581.1:5973-6390 GCF_000696425.1 Galeopterus variegatus
GGCACACTGTAGCAGTGTGCCACCGGGCCGGCCCACAACCTCCTCTTTTGAGGTTCAACATTATTAGACTTTCTGATAGAATGAGATGGTCCTGTCTTGCCAACTCACAGTTCTAAAGAGGAACTCTTCAGGAGGAATGGGAGGTTTGGGCTGCAACAACAGATCCTAGTGGCCATAGGAAGAGCTGGTTCCTACACAGTACATGGCTAAGCCTTGAAGGCCATCCCAATTCGGTCACCTGGGAATTACCGATGTTTTTGGAGAGCAACATCCAGGCATAGGGAAAACTTAGGAGTCCATGTTTTCAGCCCTTCTGCAACCTGTTCAAATAGGACATCATAACAGGGGAACAGAGTCTTGGGACTGAGGAAAGCCACCTTGAAATGGCAACACCTCTAGCAGCCAAAGGTTTTTGGT
>NW_007742581.1:7923-8315 GCF_000696425.1 Galeopterus variegatus
GGCCTTGGTGTTATCAGCACCACACTCTACCGAGTGAGCCATGGGCCGGCCCAACACACTGTAATTTTTGATTATTTTTTCTGAGAGACAAGTAAATGATTGTAAAATTGAGCAATAGCTTAAAAATCAGTTACAAATGCATTTATGCTCTGATTCAGCAATTCTACTTCAGGGAATTGATTCTGCAGATGTACTCTCATATAATTGAAATTTCATAGGTATAATGTATCTTTGTAAAAGCAAAGAATTGGGAACTTTTCTCAATGTCCATTAGTGGAAGACTGGATAAATAAATGTAATGGACTATTATTACACATCTATTAAAAGAATGAAGCAATTCTGTATCTACTAACATGGAATTATTTCCAAATACAATGTTAAGCAAAAAAAAA
>NW_007742581.1:11967-12551 GCF_000696425.1 Galeopterus variegatus
GAACCGGTCTGTATGTGGGATCCGAACCCTCGGGCGAGAGCGCCGCCGCGCTTCCCAAGCGACGGACTATCCCGTGCGCCACCGGGCCAGCCCTAAAATTAACTATTTTAAATTGAACAATTCGATGGCATTTAATATGTTTACAATGTTGGGCAACTCCCACCTCTTCCTAGATCTAAAGCATTTTCATCACTGTTAACGAAAACCCTGTACCCATTAAGCAGTCACTCTTCTTCCCTATCCCCAATCCCTGGCAACCATCAATCTGCTTTCTGTCTCTATGGATTTACCTATTCTGGATATTTCATGTAAATTACATTATACAGTATGTGACCTTTTGTGCCTTTTTTCTTTCATTTAGCATACTGTTTGTGTGGTTCATCCATGTTGTAGCATTTATTAATATTTTATTCCCTTTTATGGATGAGTAATATTTCATCATATAGAAAGACCACATGTTTTATCCATTCATCAGCTGAGGCACACTGGGTTGTTTCCACCTTTTGGCCATTGTGATTAATGATGCAATGAACATGCGAACATGCATGTACAAGTATTCATTTGAGTATCTGAGTAAACAAAAG
>NW_007742581.1:14380-15399 GCF_000696425.1 Galeopterus variegatus
CTCCACCCAGAACCTGAGGATTGGAGTCAAGGACTGGACCCCACTCCCACATACCAGCATATCACCAATGCCTAGGGGCCTGCCTGGGGACTTGGGGCTGGCAGCCAGGGACTGGACCCCCTTCCCACAACCAGGCATGCTGTGACAGTGCCTCAGAGCCCCACCTGGGGACCCAAGGCATGAAGAAGGGGACCAGAACCCCTCCCACAACCAGGCATCAGAATGCCAGTGCCTCAGGGCCCACCCAGGGACCTGGAGCATGGAGAAGGGGACCGGACCCATCTCCCAAAACCAGGCTCACCATGCCAACACTTCGGGGCCTGCCAAGGGACCCAGGACTGGGAGAAGGGGACCAGACCCCGTTCCTACAACCAGGCACCCTGCACCAACGTTTCGGGTCCCACTCAGGGATCCAGGGGAAGGTGAAGGGGACCGGACCCCCCTCCCACAACCAGACACACCATGCCAGCATCTTGGGGCCTCTGCTGCAACCTGGGGTATGGAGAAGGGGACCAGACCCACCTCCCACAACCAGGCACCCCATGCCAGCATCTCAGGGCCAGGCCAGGGACCTAGGGTATGGAGCTGGGGACCAGACCCCACTCCCACAACCAGGCACACTGCACCAGTGCCCCAAGGCCCACAAGGGGACCCCGAGGTATGGAGCCAGGGACCAGATCCCCCTCCCACAACCCAGGGGCCTGAGGTATGGAAAAGGGGACTGGAGCCCCCTCCCACAACCAGGTATACCATACAATCACCTTGGGGCCTGCTCAGGGACCTGGGGCATGGAGATGAGGACAAGACCCCCATCCCACAACCAGGCACCCTGTGCCAGTGCCCCAGGGCCCACCCAGGTATCTGTCATAGGGAGAAGGGGACTGGCCCCCTCCCAAAATCAGGCACACTATGCCAGTGCCTTGGGACCCACTCAGTGACGCAGGGCATGGAACTGGGTATCAGACACTCTCCACAACCAGGCACACTGCCAGCACCACAGAGCAGGCCAAAAACATCTC
>NW_007742581.1:16901-17187 GCF_000696425.1 Galeopterus variegatus
ATGGAATCAAATTTATTTATGTTTTTCTTTTGTAACTTATGCTTTTGGTGTCATACCTAAGGATCCATTGCCAAATCCAAGGTCATGAAGATTTACTCTCCAGGTTTTCTTCTAGGGGTCTTTCAGTTTTAACTCTTCCATTTAGGTTGTTGATCTATTTTGAGTTAATTTTTGCATATGGTGTGAGGTAGGTGTCCAACTTCATTCATTTGCATGAGGATATCTGGTTGTCCCAGCACCATTTGTTAAACCTATTGCATTTTAGAATGAAATTTAAATATGAAAA
>NW_007742581.1:20223-21636 GCF_000696425.1 Galeopterus variegatus
TAAGGTCAACCATTAAAACCTGAGCTGCACAAAAAGTCTTCCCTAGGGAAACAGCAGCAAAATAGCAATTTCCCTCAACCACACAGCTCAAGCACTGGTTCCCACAGGAAGTTCCTCTGTTTTAGAAGCAAGAAAGGACAAAAACTTAGTTCCGGCCCAGGCACACAATGAATGCCTTGGGACCCACCAGGGGACATGAGGCATGGATCCAGGGGCAGGACCCCTGCCCATAACCCCTCCCACTGCCAGCACCTCAGGGCTCCACCCAGAACCTGAGGATTGGAGTCAAGGACTGGACCCCNACAAAGAACAGTGGGCTGGGAGTCTTAAGCCTGAGTTCCACCTCAAGATTTGTGATAAACAACTGTGTGACCTTAATCTCTGGCTCTCAATTTTCTCATATGTAAAGTAAGAGTCTTTACTGGTTACCTCTGGGAATGAGACTTAGAATCATTGGCTACTGGGAGAGGCTTCCAGATTTAAAGATTTAAAGGAGATTGGGACAGACAAGGACATGCCACTGAAGATAAAAAGTCATAGAAGTAGACAAGCCCTTACATTTTCCCACACGCAAACACAGCTGAGGGAGATTTGCTTTTCATATTACACATTTTTCTATCATTAAACAGAAATGTGTATGTATTTCTTTTTATACATTTATAAATACCAAAAAGTTATATAATATGAAAATTTTGGACAGGTTGATTCCATATCCTTTACTGCTTGAAAATGTTATTATAAGGAGTTGGGGCAGAGGTGAGGAGTTTGCTCCAGGGGGCTACTCAAGGGAATTTTAGGGTGACAGAACTATTCTGTATAGTACTATTGTGGTGAGTACATGGTTCCTGGTATTTGGTAAAACCCAGTTAACTGTAAACCACAAAGAGTAAATGTTACTGTTTGCAAATTTTAAAAAATAAATCAGGCCATCGGGAATCCCAAAATGGAATACAAACTATGACAAATGAATCTAACTGTATACCACAACCACATGGGGGCAGGGGAGGAGCTGAGCTAAGTAATTTTGGAAAAGTGTTTTCACTGGAAACTGTAAGACTAAAGACACACAAAAAATCATTGTATGAAATCACTGTATTCTACTTGGCTTTTGCTTGTGTTTTGCACAAGAGTACAGGTTAGCAATTGTGAAAGGCTAGCAATTTTGATACTCCTTTACAGGTATACTAGGGTTAACACATAAGTAAGTAAACTGTACGTAATGGAAGTCATGTTTCTCACTGCCTGAGACAATAAGTTACAAATAAGCAAGGGAAGGAAGGCTAGAGTGAATCCTGTGATGCTAGAAGGGAGTCAGAAGCTATCAGAATGGGGCCGGCCCGGTGGCGCACTGCTACAGTGCGCCGCTTGGGAGTGCGGCGGCACTCCCGCCGAGGGTTCGGATCCCACATACAG
>NW_007742581.1:24944-27139 GCF_000696425.1 Galeopterus variegatus
TGAAAAAGCACTCTTCCCAGGCTTTCCTCCGTTGAGGCTTGTGTCAAAGTTCTGGGGTCTCATACATCTCTAAGGCATTATGGAGACCCCCTCTAGTTATTAATCATCTGTCTACACCAGCTGTGACTAAAGTGTCATTGTCCCAGCCTGCACGGTTCCTTCTATTCCACAAATGAAGTGCAGGGATCTTGAGTGAGACTTGGATCTTCAGACCTACCCTCCAGCTGACCTGCTGCACCATCCAGCTAAAGAACCCCTCTCTCCTCTAGTATTGGATTATAACCCAAAGAACAAAATAAACATCTATTAGTCCCTATTGATAGAAATAATGATTGAATAAACAAAGTGGGGAAGAAGGAATGAGGGCAATAAAAAATCACTATTTGAATACCTCAGTAATAGTTATTGTGGGTAAGTCTCAGGGATGAATGCTAAATTAGTAGGTGAAACTTTAAAGAGAAAACAGAATAGTTGTATAGCCTCAACATATCCTCCCCAAAATTTGTATGAAATGCTTTGGTGATTTTAATATATATCCATAATTTCTTTGATACTTCTCCCTCCAGGATGTTTAATTTATTTCTCCAGCCCTTAAGTGTTAACCAAACTTGGTAACTTGCTTCTGATGAATAGAGAACTCAGGGCACTGGCAGAAAATCAGAAGATGTCTATCACATTTTTAAAGGAGTCCCTTAGATCCTATAGGCACAGGGCAGATGTGGTTGAGAATTAAATACGGAGCCTAATTTCAAGGGTTGCGGAGTAGCAGTGTCAGCTAAATGCACAACACCATTAGGTCTCTTATGCTAAGTTAAGGCATTGGTAAGAAAGGAGTAGGAACCTAAGACATGTGGTGGAGACATCTGAGCAAAAGTAATGGGGCCGAGAACTATGAATTCCCATATCCCCTGAGCCTCCCTTGCCTCCCCCTCCTCTGAGGGAATCAGACTCCCCCTGAATTAGAAGCCTACCAATAGCTAAACTTTCCCATTTAACTTGTTCATTTGGCTAGTGGCAAAAGCCAAACTGGTCTTGGTGAATGAATGTGGATTTTTTTAAGCCTAATTAGGTAATGATGTCATTTGTAGTCTGGCACCTTATATGCAGATAGTGACCTACAAATGCTTTTTTGCAGTTTCTGTTAGCAAAAGTAATCAGAAGCAGTTTACCTTTACATGGCAGGGAGCACAGTACACTATCATTGTCTTATTTCAGGCGTATGTCAACTCTCCTGTCCTCTGTCATAAGAGAATACAAAGGAAAATGATTATTTTAATATCTCACAGATAATCACACAGTTCCATTATATTGGTGACATTATGCTAACTGTACCTGGTAAACAGGAAGTAGCAAGCACCCTGAATGCCTTAGTAAAACACATGTATGCTAAAGGATAGAAGATAAATTCCAGGAAAAGTACAGTTGAGGCATGTTAAGACATCCACTCTAAAAGTTAGAAACCAGTTGCTATATCTGGCATCTCCCATTACAAAGAAAAGGCCTTTTTGGATTTTGGAGGCAACCTGTACCATGTTTGAGCATACTTGTCTGACCTTTTAAGCAAACAGCACATAAGGCACCCAGTTTTTGAGTGGTATCCAGAGTAAGAAAAGGCTCTGCATTTTCAGGGTACAAGAAAAGTCTCTGCATTTTCAGGCTACAGGGCAAGATGCCCTACCACTTGGGTCTTATGTCTTTATATGCCCAGTGGTATTGGAAAAATCTAGGTCGGACACAGATGTTAGAAGGAGTCTCCTGGTTGATTAAGATAATGTCAACCTGGATATGCCCGTCTTTCTTCAACTTAAACTATTATTCAAAATATACATTCAAGTGAATTTGATTAACTGTGCGTGTGTGTGTGTGTGTGTGTATCTTTGTGTGTGAGTGTGTGTGTGCATACTTTTCTTCAACCTCCCTCTCATCTTCCTCCTTCTCCCTCTTCTTGCCTATCTTTTCCTCCTCCTCCTCTTTCTCTTCCTGAATGCATGTATTGTATTAGTCCACTTGTGTTGCTTATAACAAAATACATGGAACAGGGTATTTTATAAAGAAAAATGAAATTTATTGCTTACAGTTGCTGAGGCTGGGAAGTCCAAAGTCCATCTGATGGTGGCAACAGTGACCCAGGGGTCTCACATTGCAAGATGGTGGAAGCAGAGAGAGAGCAGAGAAAGAGAGAAAGACAGACTCTT
>NW_007742581.1:28009-34181 GCF_000696425.1 Galeopterus variegatus
TGGGAAGGATATATATATATATGGAACAGGAAGAGATGAAAGGTACAGTCATATGACCTCTGGTGTTCAATGGGATGGCAGATGTCCAAGTCAGATCACCCATATAATGAGCAACTATTTCTTTCTTTTTTTTTTTTTGTGACCAGTAAGGGGATCACAACCCTTGGCTTGGTGTCGCCAGCACTGTGCTCAGCCAGGGAGCGCACCCACCATCCCTATATAGGATGCGAACCTGCGGCAGGAGCGCCGCTGCGCTCCCAGCGCCACACTCTCCCAAGTGAGCCGTGGGGTCGGCCCACGAGCAACTATTTCAATGTATGATGGATAGAATACTTCAAAAGTAAAGCAAAACATCATACAGGATAGACTAGGGTTATGCTGCAGTAATAAACAACTCCAAATATCTCATTAACCTAAAACAACAATTTCTTGCTCATGGTATATATATTTTTTGTTGATCTGCTGTGGGAACCATTCTGTATCATCCTTACACAAGAAATCAAGCTGATGGAACTTCATCTGGAACTTTTCAGGTCACCTTGGCAGAAGGAAGGAAACATGGAAAATTGTGCACTGGCTTTTAAAAGCTTCCCCCTGGAATGAAAACATGTCACTTACACTCATACCCCACTAGTTAAAGCCATGGTCGACTTCAAGGGGATGGGGAAGTATCATTCTAACATGTGCTTCAAAGGAGAGACATAGAATAAAAATGCTGGCAAGGATGCAGAGAAAGGGGAAACCTCCTACACTGTTGGTGGGACTGTAAATTAGTGCAGCCATTATGGAAAATGGTATGGAGGTTCCTCAAACAACTAGAGATAAAACTGCCATATGACCTAGCAATTCCATTGCTGGGTGTATACCCAAAGGAATGGAAATCATCATTTCGAAGGGACACCTGTACTTCCATGTTTATTACAGCTCTATTTACAACAGCCAAGAGTTGGAACCAACCTAAATGCCAACCATCGGATTAGTGGATAAGGAAAATGTGGTATATTTATACAATGGAATACCATTCTGCCATAAAAAAGAAAGAAATTCTGCCATTCGCAGCAACTTGGATAAACTTAGAGAAAATTATGTTAAGTGAAATAAGCCAGGCAATGAAATAGAAATACTGCATGTCCTCACTTATATATGGGAGCTAATAAAAAAATAAGTAAATAAACAAACAAATAAATGAGAAAAGAAAAAAGATATAACAATCACACACACAATAAAGGAGCAACGGAAACGTTGTTGCACAGCAATAATCACCATCACAAACTAATTCTACCTACCCATTCAATCCCTATTTACCTCCAGAAATCCCTATATAATCACCTAAATATTATAATGAAAAAATGTATTTGTCAAGATAAAAATTTGTTCAATCATTAAATATTATAATAATGATTCCAAAATACATATGTTGTTGTATTTATGTGGTGAAGATATTGGTGCTTTGTTTTTCTCTAATATTTGGCTTTTCAGAATTATAATTTTTCTTGAGTGACAAAGTAGCATCTTTTATAATGGAAAAAAGCAATAAACATAATTGTTTAAGTTATATTTGAGATACCGTAATAGCATACAGTAGATGTTTATCATTTATGAAGTGAAAAGATCAATATTTAACATTGCATCTGTGTTGATACATGCATCTATGGTCAGAGGCAAAAGAAATAGGTAAAATGTTACAGTGACTATATATTAATGAATTTTAAAATTCCACATTTGTTTAACTTTTAATGTAAAATGAATAAGTTATGGACAGTAATAAAATGCTATTCCATTGGAGAATACATTAGGAAGTGTGGAGGAAATGCTATTTTCAGCTTCTGTCTTTATTGCCTGCAAAGCATCTATGCACTACCACCACCAAGACTGATGGAGTTTGGATGTGTTTTCCCCTCCAAAACTCATGTGGAAATTTGATCCCCAATGTGGCAGTGTTGGAAACAGCTTGAGTCATGGGGGTGGATTCCTCATGAATGGATTAATGCTCTCCCTGGGAGTGGGCGCCTGAGTGAATTCTCGCTCTATTAGTTCCCGTGAGAGCTGGTTGTTTAAAAAGACCCTGGCACCTCCCTTCTCTCTCTCTTGCTTTCCTCTCACCATGTGATCTGCTTGTACCTGCTGGCTGCCTGCCATTTTCTGCCATGAGTAGAAGCAGCCTGAGGCCCATGCCAGATGCAGCTGTCCCAGAATTGTAAGCCAAATAAACCTCTTTTCTTCATAAATTACCCAGTCTCAGGTATTTCTCTTATAGCAACACAAACAGACTAACACAAAGACACACTGTTCTAGAGTATAGTAGAAACGTACAGCACCAGGAGCGAGGAGACTTAGGTTGTAATTCTGACTCTAAAGCTAACCTGTTACCTGATTTTGTTCAATTTATTTAACCTCCCTTGGCCTTGTTTTCTCAAGATGTGACCTGCCTTGCATCCTGATAAGTATGGTAAGATCTTAGCATAGCCCCAAAGAGGAAACACAGTTCCAGTTCTGGGAGGAAGTAGTTTACATGCCAAAGAAAGTGCAGAACCTGATTAATATGCATATTTCAGGAATCAGGAGAACACATATGTATGGCGATCTTGAGGATCAGGAATGCTGGTGGGAGGAGGGGAAATAAACCCAGATGGGATATAGTTTATTGACATGGGAGCCTCCTCTATGACTTAAGTTCAATGTCCTGGCCAGGACACCTGGATTCTGTCTAACACGCTGCTGAGATGGCTCTTAGGAGCTTCTGCACAATGATAGCCCACTGCAAATGAGGTGCAAGATGCTGGAACTGCCTTGGCCTAGTATTGAGGAAGGGGTCCAAAGATTCAAGGATGTAAAAGTATTAGAATGAGTTTATTATGTGTGATCAGAGAAGCTGGCACTTGGCAATGCTCCTTAGGAGGACCCAGAGGACATCTCTTTCACTAAAGCCATGAGGAATACATTGCTAAGGGGCACCAGTTAATTTGAGAAGCTCTGTGATAAATGCCTTACATAGGCTGGGTTTGACAGGAGAAGATGCTACCATGGAACTGAGATTCCTAGTATCAAGGGAATGACAGGATTCTGGAGTGGCAGAGGCCAGATGGTAGGACTTAATTGTTAGAATAAAGGGGACATAATTGCCACAACGAGTGGCAGGGCTAGAATAGTATGCAGTATGCTTTGACCCTGGGGAATCTGTAGCAATACTTAACAAAATCATTGCATTCTGGGGGCTAAGATAGATGGAGAGTCAACCAGAATGTTATTTACTTGTATAATAAAAAGAAAATATCAAGAGCTGATGAACAGAAACCTTCTCTAGTTTTCACTTCAGGGAAAAAGAGTCCCACACCCAGTTTCCAGATGAGACATTTTACAGCCCACTCATTTAACAAGAGACGGTCCCCTTGAGGAAGGACGATGCGATGCTAGTGTAAGTCTATACGATGAACAGTCCCATGAACCTTCCCCAAAAGGATCTAAGGCTATTCATCAGAGAAAATTTGCTCTGGCAAAACGGAAATCCTCAGATTTTTCAAGAACTGTTGAATATAAGAACCGGGCTCTGTGCTGGTACTAAATCAAGAGACTTGAAATACCTTCATTAACGTCCAGTTAGAATGAGAGCACAGAGCAGCCACGTGATAAATGGAGTTCTCACTCAAGTATGTCTCACAATGGCTTTGGTGGATCTGTTAGGAACATTCTTTGGTTATTCCTGCGGTTTCTGAATACAGAATTGGATTACGTATTGCTAGTGGCTAGGAGAACCCTCACATTGGTTCTCCCACCTGTGGAGTAAGAACCATCATGGTAAGAAACTTGAAACTGTTCTTCCCCCTCAGCCAAGTCAACATGTCAAAGTAACAACACACGCTGGGAGGAAATGCAGAGATTAGCGACACCATTAAAGACTTGAAAAGTGCAGGAGCATTGATATCCATTATGTTCCCAACCAATCATCTATGCGGCCCCTATAAAAACTATATGGATTATGGTAATGAAGGTGAACTTAATCAAGTAGTACATTAAATCATGTCCGCCATGTGGTATCTTATAGAAAAAAAGCAAGGTAGACTTTGGCACTTGGTATTCTACTACTGACCTGGTGAGTTTGTTTGTTATTTTTCTCAGTCTCCGTCACTATGGAGGATCAAAACCAGTCCATTTTACATGGAAAGTACAGCAGTACAGATTCATCATCTTACCCCAGGGCTTCATTAACACTCTTGCTCTCTGTCACAACATTCCAGGTAGAGGACAAGCCTATAGATAGGAAAGCATAAAGCATATCTGGAGAGTGGTGAGTGGTTTGGGGCTACAGAATACAGAGGGGCAAGAAAGCATGTCCCAGATGAAGCTCAGCGGGGCCAGTGACTGGGTCTGGGGTTGCCCACTGTCATATCTTCAGGCCCCGCACACCCCTGGCACATGGCAGACTTAATGAATATTTGTGAAATAAATTAACTAAAGATGAGTCTAGGAATATGGCTGGGGTCAAGATTTAAAGGACTGAAAATACTAGGCTGGGTTTGAACCTTAGTCCATGTGTAATAGGAAGCCATCTGAGCATCGCAAAGAAAACAGTCATATCATTGAATCTGTGAAAGTAGCCGTTTGTAGGAGGCACTGCAGAAGACCGAAGCTGGAATATATATATTTGTGTGTGATTTGTATGGAGGATGCAGTTGAAACTGTGGAACTAGATTAATCAAAGAGAAACCCGTGTCATCAAATGAGGAAATGCTGACTGAGTAATACCTGAAATCAAATTCTGGTTCTGTACCTAAAAAGTACTTTCAAAAGAACACGGTCATCTGCAAGAGATGAAGTTAGGTAAAGTCATTTAACTCACTCTTTTCTCATAAAAATCTNTAATGAATATTTGTGAAATAAATTGACTAAAGATGAGTCTGGGAATATGACTAGGGTCAAGATTTAAAGGGCTGAAAATACTAGGCTTGGTTTGAACCTTAGTCCACGTGTGATAGGAAGTCATCTGAGCATCGCAAAGAAAACAGTCATATCATTGAATCTGTGAAAGCAGCCATGTGTAGGACGCACTGCAGAAGACCGAAGCTGGAATATATACACTTCTGTGTGATTCATATGGAGGATGCAGTTGAAACTGTGGAATGAGATTAATCAAAGAGAAACCCGTGTCATCAAGTGAGGAAATGCTGACTGAGTAGTACCTGATATCAAATTCCGGTTCTGTACCTAAAATGTACTTTCAAAAGAACAGGGTCATCTGCAAGAAATGAAGTTAGGTAAAGTCATTTAATTCACTCTTTTCTCATAAAAATCTGGGAAAACTTTTGTAGAAAAGTATTTACCAACATATCCTTAATGAATAAGAGAACTTCTAATAATAAGTTGTTTTTTCTATACAATTATTTTAAAATAAAAGCAACTTTATAAAAATTTAGAGGATATTCAGGACAAGTAGCTTAGTAACTATTTTGTGGATATCCTTATATGAACAAGAATTAGCTATAAGAAATGGTTATCACAGAACCTTGACAATGTCCACTTGNCGATCCCGTTGCCGGTCCCAGTCCGGTACGGGCACAACACTGAGGGTTGCGGTCCGTTGCTGGACACGAAAAAAAGACAAAAAAAAAAAAAAAAAAAAAGAAAGAAAAATTTAGAGGATATTCAGGACAAGTAGCTCAGTAATTATTTTGTGGATTTCCTTATATGAACAAGAATTAGCTATAAAAATGGTTATCACAGAACCTTGACAATGTCCACTTGACATCTTTCATCCATGCAGAGTAAAAGTTGCTATTTTTCTCCTACAACTGTTTTATGGATTCCTGATCATGTGTTGGAATACTTTTCTTTTGTTAAGTATCATAATGGGTTTGGTTTTGCAGTAAGCCCAAAAATGAGTTTATAAAAAGGGCTTAGGAAATGGAATAGGAGAGTTTGAAGTTCTGGACATCCAGAAGAGAAGGAGTCAGGGTAAGGAGGAAAGACGGGAGGAATAAGAATGCGAGAGGAGACAGCAAGGTTGTGAGCAGCCTGGTGCCAGGTTGAGTGGAGCATGGGCCTCGAAGAACTTGCAGAAATAGAAACAGCTAACTTCCAGTGTCTTTTTTAAAAAATGCCCCAGTGAGGCCACCACCCGGTGGCGCACTGCGCTAGTGCGCGGCTTGGGAAGCGCGGCGGCACTCCCGTCGAGGGT
>NW_007742581.1:34988-36392 GCF_000696425.1 Galeopterus variegatus
GGGGTAAGGAGGAAAGACGGGAGGAAAAAGCATGCGAGAGGAGACAGCTAGTTTGTGAGTCGCCTGGTGCCAGATTGGGTGGAGCATGGGCCTCGAAGAACTTGCAGAAATAGAAACAGCTCACTTCCAGTGTCTTTTTAAAAAATGCCCCAGTGAGGCCACCACCACTGCTTCTAATCTCCAGAAAGCCAACAGTAAGTAATAGATGATATGGACTAACTCAAACTACTCAAGCCCTGTTGTTAAAGAGAGGCTCGAAAAAGTGCAGTAACCCATCCAAGATGGCAGAGTGGGAGGTGGCAGTGTCAGAACACACGTCCAGGCTGTGTCACCCTGGTGCTTGACAGAAACATTGGGGAGGGCATCAGACTTTCCTTAAATTGTGAAATGGAGGTTCAAGTATATCTGCAAAATAAATTTTGCACAGAAGAATGTTTGCAAATGCAGGACTAAAGGTAAATAATATATCTGAGCACATCTACTTAAGAGAAAATGTTAGCAAATCAAGGAGCTAAACTTATTACAGCAGCTCAAATTAATCATTATAGTCTCTCTGAAACACATCTCTGAAAATTAAATAGAATAAAGGAAATGTTGCTCATTAAAATCTTAATTGATCCAGTGAATTTCTGTAGTCATGAAATATTCAATTGACTGCTTAGAAAATCCACATTTTTATATTTATGATCCTTGTATTGACCCCAAAGGACTCAGAAAGGATAAAAAATTATTATGAGCATTATAGCATTTTTATTGCCTTTTGGTGAATTTATTGTATATGCTAACCTGTGATATTGTTATTTATGTACTTGTATTTCCCTTCCACTGGATTAAAGTTCATCTTTGCATTCCTTTAAACCATTTTGTAAACAGTAAGCAGTGAATAGCAAAATGCCTTGAGCATCGATAAAAGCTCGCCATGACCTTTGCTCTTGACTAGTCTGTTTTGCTGAATTGAATTGACAGTATAACTGGTACTAATAATGTATAGAAGAAGAGAATAAAACCTAAGTTATCTTAATAATTTAACACTTGCTTTGAAATGGATAAGAAAGTGTTTATGAAAAACTCTCTATTTATAATTTGTTATGAAATTAAAATATAGTTTAGGATGACCTGAATTGATATCACACCTTTCTTCTGCTCTTCATGGCCTCAAGGTCACCATTGAAGTAACAGACAGCCATTGCCGTCCCATAAACATTCTACCCACTCCTGGCCCAGAGAGAGGGACTTTTGGCTGCTAGTCTTGCTTAGATGGGAGAAGCAGCTCCTGCGGCTCTGGGGAGTTTCTTTGTTTCTTTAAAAACTATATGTAAAATGTATTTAGAGAGAAATTGTAAAATAATCTATTCACTTCAAAAATTTGGAAACTACAGATAAAGAATTTAAACATAAAGAAGA
>NW_007742581.1:37903-39190 GCF_000696425.1 Galeopterus variegatus
TGCCAATAGCCTCCCACAGAGCAAACACTGAGATCCACTTCACTGGAGTAAAAGCATGAGTCTTGTTATTCTAAAGCAGATTATTTGGAATCTGAACTAATCAGTCAATGATTCATAGAGCCCAACTAGGTGCAAAGTAAGTTGGCAGGTCGGTGAAGGACAGCCAAAGCACGATATGAAATTGTCCTTGCCCTAAAGTTAGAGAGATGACATCAAACTGCATGCTGCACAAAAATGCCAGAGTTAAAGGACAACATCATGCAGCAGTGCAGGAGATACCATCAGTAATACAGAGAATTCACTATGCATTGACCCTGTTCCAAGCACTTTTTGGATGGTAAAATATACATAACATAAAACTTACCATTTTTAAGTGTACAATTCCATGGAATTAAGTACATTCCTAGTGCTGTGCAACCATGGCCACTATTCACCTGCTGAACATTTTTTTATCATCCCATACTGAAACTCTGCACACATTAAAAACATAACTCCCTATTTTCCCTTTCCTCCATTCTTAGCTAGCCACTGTCCTACTTTCTGTCTCTATGTGTTCGACTGTTCTAGATACATCATNCACTCTGCTTCCTGTTCCTGACATTGTCAAAGTCATCAATAGTGGCCACTGTTTTTTTTGTTTGTTTGTTTGTTTGTTTAACAAAGTTCAGTGTCTGAGTAATGGATCTGGTCTTCACTGCCCTTTAGGGCTGAATGGGCTCGTAGTTCTGCTCACCTCCCCATCTATTGGCATCTTTAGAGAGAGACCCAGGGGTTTGGCTCTAAGTTGGCTCAGCATTGCCTCCCTGAGGGGCTCTAAGCAGCAACTCATGCCTAAGAGTAATGGTTGTCTGCATTAAGTGGGAATTCCCTCCAAGTGGAGAAAGCCTTCTTTCACTCTGCTAGGGCATTTACAATCTTCCTGGTACACCTGAGACTGCTGGGTTTGGGAAGCAGAATAATTGCCATAATCTTCCTGAGCAGTTATGGCTTCAAGACATCACCCTTTGTTGTAGAAGTATCCACAGTAATGCAGGAACTGACATCTGCTTTTAATAAAAGGTCAGTTTCAGAGACTGACTTTCAGAATGATGAAGTTAGGGTGGCAGTGTTGCTTAGGATAGAAAATGTTTTTATTAACTACCATTTACTGAGCCCCCAGGATTGGGCCATGTTCTCAAAAAAAATGTTAATTCATTTTAATCATTACAGCAACCATGCATAAGACTTTATTTATCCTAATCACAGGTGATGAGAAGCTGAGACATATTGACTTCCCCAGAGGCACAT
>NW_007742581.1:41247-42611 GCF_000696425.1 Galeopterus variegatus
GGCTGAATATACATTTCCCCCCAAACCTGTTCTACATTTAAGTTTTTAATCAAATGACATTCTAAGTGCCGAGAAGGACTGGCTATTTACAGAAACACGTCATTTCTTTTTAAGCTGAGTGGATTCCAGGCTGTCCCTGTTCCCTCACTTTATTTTTCACGGTCATCCATCAGCACTAATCACAATCCATTTTGGTCACTGTCTTACCTCCCATGTGATTCTGCCTGCGGAGGTCTGAGTAGGTGCAGGTGGCTAGAGTAGTTAAGAGCTTGCCTAGAGCTGCTGGCATCACGTGGCAGTGCTTTGAGGCTTTAAGGTTGGAAGCTCCTTGAAAGCAAAACCTCCCACTTTTTATGTCTCCCTCTGAGTCTAGCACAAAGCAGTTACCCCAGACTTTCAAAATACGGTCTCCTGAATGGCATGGAACCACCAGAGGGGCTGCTAGCAGTGAAGAAGAGATGAGTCCCTAGTGTGGTATAATGACCAGCAAGCTATTTAAACTTTCTGGACATCAGTATCCTTATTTGAAAAATGGAAATCACAATGCCTGTTATTGAGAATAAAGATGNCATTACTTTCCAGCACTCACCTTTAGTCCTGCTGCAGAGGGGCTATCAGACTGGTAGTGGTGATGGTTATTTTAGGTCTGCTCTTATCTATCAAAGTAATCTCAGCTACTGTTTCTTCAGAGTAATTCATCCTATTCTTAGCAAAGTTTCAATAGATTACCATTCACAATCACTGTGCATTTTTATTGCATTGATCTACCTTGTGTTTTATATNGATACATTTCAGAGATGTCAGTCAGAAAACAGTGATGTTGAGAAGTGTCTGATGATTTACCCAGTGAAGCAAGCACTTGCCCTTTGCACTTGCAGTGCCTGTGGTTTACAGGGCCTGGCACAATGATATCAGCTTGTCACCCCATGGGACAAAGTTCGTGCCTTTATCTTCACTAAGCCTCTCTTCACAGTCAGCACATTAAAACAAACACAGGCACAAACATAAGAGCTACAAAATACATGAAACAAAAAGTGATAGAATCGACAGGAGAAATAGACAAATCTACAATTACAGGGGAAACATCAACAACCCTCTCAACAGTTGATGGAACAAATAGACAGAAACCATCAAGGATGTGGAAGAACTGAACATCATCAACGGAAAGATCTGACAGACATTGGGAGAATACTGCACTCAACAGCAGCAGGACGCACATTCTTTTCAAGTACCTGTGGAACGTATACCAAGGTAGGCTATATCCTGGGCCATAAAACAAACCTAAACCAATTTAAAAGGATTGGAAATCACACTAAGTATGTTCTCCAAAAACATAAAGTTAAAAAGAAAATCTCCAGACACTT
>NW_007742581.1:44244-47984 GCF_000696425.1 Galeopterus variegatus
CATAAAAAAGGTCTCAGTGATGCCTGGTGTGGTGGGTTTGTTTCTTCAGGGACATTATGTGCGGGTCGCCCCCCCAGCTGTGCTCGGCGCCTCGTCAGCGCGGACCACCTTGCACCGACCTGGAGCGCCCGCTGTCATCGGCCTGCAGAGGGGCGGGAGCAGGGAGTGGAGAGCAGCCGGTCGTGCGCTCCTGTCCCGGGTGGGCGGCCTGGGGGCGGCAGCTGCAGGCAGGGCCACCAGGAGGCGCCACGGAGAGAGCACCCCACGACCGCGGCTCTGAGCGCCGCACACCGGCGGCTGCGAGGACGCGTGTCCTCTGGCTTCTTAGACTGCAGCGGTGGTGGGCGTGTCTGGGACTCGGGTCCCCGTGAGAGGGAATTTTTGGGGGGTTTCAGGTTCCCTGGTAGTCCTGGCTACTTGGAAGGAGGGGGTGGCGGTTGGCGTACTAGGGACTCGGGTCCCAAGGGGAGCGAGCGTTTGTTGGGGTTCAGGCTCCCTGTTCGGCCTTGCTACTTGGACGGCGGTGGCGGCGGCGGGGCGTGGGCCCGGGTCTCGTGTCCTCGTGGCGTGGGGGCTTTTGTTGGGTTTCCGACTCTCTGGTCGGCCTGCCTGCATGGACGGCGGGGGCGGCGTTGGCGGTGGGCGAACACGGGCCTCCCTTCCCCTGGGCTGTAGGCTTTTGTTGGATTTCATGTTCCCTGGTGGGCATGCCTGCATGGACCGCGGCAGCAGCGTTTGGCGGGCCCGAGTCTCGTGTGCCGGGCAGTGGGGGCTTTCGTTGGGGTGACGGCTCCTTGGTAGGCTTGGCGGCTTGGATGGCGGCGGCGGTGGGTGGTGGGCGGCTTGCGGTGAGCGCTGGGCGGCCCGTGTCTCGGGTTCCCGTGGGGGGCGCCTTTTTTCGGGGTTCAGTGTCCGTGGTTGACCTGGCTGTTTGGATGGCGACGGCAGCGGCAGAGGGCGGGCAAGTTTCTCCGTTCCCGGGGGGGGGGGGGGTCGGGGGATTTCATTATTCCTGGTCGGCCTGGCCGCTTAGACGGGGGCGGCGGCCGCGGTGGGCGGTCCGGAGTCTCGGGTCCCCAGGTGGCGGGGTTTTGTTGCGCTTCAGGCTCCCTCATCGGCGTCGGACATTGGACAGGGGTGGCGGTTTTGGGGAACGGATCTTGGTACCCCGGGGGTTGGGGGCTTTTGTTGGGGTTCAGGCTCCCTGATCGGCCTTGCAGATTGGACAGAGACGGCGGTTTTCTGGAACGGATCTTGGATCCCGGGGGGGGGGGGCTTTTAATGGGGTTCAGGGTACCTGGTCGGCCTGGCTGCTTGGGCGGCATCGGCGGCGGTGGGCGGGCCCGGGCCTCGGGTCCCCATGGGGTGGGGAATTTTTTGGGGGGGAAGTATCCCTGGTCAGCCTCGCTTCTTGGACGACGAAGGCGGCGGCGGTGGGTGTGCCCAGGTCTCCGGTCCTGGGGGCGGGGCTCTTGTTTCGGTGAAGGCTCCCTTGTTGGCCTGGCTGCTTGGACAGCGGCAGTGATGGGCGGTGTGCGGTGGGCGATCCGGTCTCTCCGGACCTCGGGGGTGGGGCTTTTGTTGGGGTTCAGGCTCCCTGATCGGCCTTGCAGATTGGACAGGGGTGGCGGTTTGGGGGAACGGATCTTGGTTCCCCGGGGTTTGGGGGCTTTTGTTGCGGTTCAGGCTCCCTGATCGGCCTGGCTCCTTGGGCGGCGGCGCCGGCAGTCGGGTCCGGGTCTCGGGTCCCCGGGGGGTGGGGGTGTTTGTTGGTTTCAGGTTCCCTGGTGGGCCTGGCTGTTTATGCGGCGGCGGCAGCGACGGTGGGCGGTCCCGAGTCTCGGGTCTTCTGGTGGCTGGGTTTTGTTGGGCTTCAGGCGACCTGGTCGTCTTCGTTCTTTGACTACGACGGAGGTGGAGGCGGCGGCGTTGGCGGTGGGCGGTCCCGATTCTCTGGTCCCCAGGAGGTGGGGTTTTGTTTGGGTTCAGTTCCCTGTTCGGCCTGGCTACTTGGACTGCGGTGGCTGCGGCGGTGCGTGGGCCTGAGCCTCGGGTCCCTGGGTCCTGGGGGACATTTGTTGGGGTTCAGGCTCCCTGATCGGCCTGGCATATTGGACCGGGGTCGCGGTTTTGGGGAACGGATCTTGCTTCCCCGGGGGTAGAGGGGGGGGGCTTTTGTTAGGGTTCAGTCTCCCTGATCGGCCTGGAGGATTGGACAGAGGCGGCGGTTTTGGGGAACAGATCTTGGTTACACGAGAGGGGGGGCTTTTATTGGGGTTCAGGCTCCCTAGTCGGCCTGGCTGCTTGGGCGGCATCGGCGGCGGTGGGCGGGCCCGGGTCTCTGGTCCCCATGGTGTGGGGAATTTTTTGGGGGTGAAGGATCCCTGGTCAGCCTCGCTTCTTGGACTAAGAAGACGGCGGTGGTGGGCGTGCCCCTGTCTCCGGTCTCGGGGGCGGGGCATTTGTTTCGGTGAAGGCTCCCTGGTCGGCCTCGCTGCTTGGACAGCGGCGGCGGAGAGCGGGTCCGAGTCTCCGTCCCACTGGGCTGTGGGCTTTTGTTGCATATCATGCTCCCTGGTCGACCTGCCTACATGGACGGCGGTGGCGGCGGTGGCGATGGGCGGGCCCGGGTCTCGGGTCCCCGTTGGGGGGCTTTTGTTGGGTTGAAGGCTCCCTGGTCGGCCTGGCTGCTTGGACCATGACGTCGTCGGCTGCGACGGCGGTGGGCGGGCTCGAATCTCGGGTCCCCTGGGGGGAGGGAGCTTTGTTGGGCTTCATGCGACCTGGTCGGCCTGGCTCCTTACACTACGACGAGACTGAGGCGGCGGCGGCGGCCGAGGGCGGTCCCGAATCTCGGGTCCCCAGGTGGCGGGGTTTTGTTTGGGTTTTGTCTCCCTGCTCGGCCTGGCTACTTGGACGGCGGTGGCAGCGAGGGTGCGTGGGCCCGGGCCACGGGTCCACGGGGCGTAGGGGACATTTGTTGGGGTTCAGGCTCCCTGATCGGCCTGGCAGCTTGGACAGTGGCGGCAGTGGGCGGGCCCGGTTCTCGGGTCAACGGGGTGTGAGGGGCTTGTGTTTGGGTGAAGGCTCCTTGGTTGGCCTTCCTGCTTGGGCGGCAGCGGCGGCGTTGGGTGGGCCCGTGTCTCAGGTCCCCGGGGTGGGGCTTTTGTTGGGGTTTNGGAGCAGGTCCCCAGGGCAGCCTCTTGTGCCAGCATCAGAGAAGCCCTGGCAGAGCTGGTTGACACTGAGAGGCTTTGGTCACACCGGCACAGTTGGTAGAATGCCAGGAGGATGTGAAACTGTGTATGAGATGTGTCTGAGACAATGGTGTCTGCTCCTCTAATTCCAATCAGGCTCCTAACCACAGTCAGCCCAGAGAGAGGGGTTCTCTCTCAAAGACAACTAGGGAGAGAGACTCCCACTAAGTGAAGACACCTAACACCCCCAATCCATACTATCCGGAGCTTTCCTCTTACTTCATTACAAATACTCTAGACAGTTTAAACTTATTTTCTAAAACATATTACAGTAAATGAGAAAGCAAAGATACCACATGGTATACACACATTTGCATTAAAAACATTTATTGTGTCATAATCATGAAAAGGAAGGAAAGCCACTCTTTTGAAAGGTGGGCACACCTTTAGGATTACACTTCTTTCAATGTAACTGACAATAACCTTATGTGGAAATAGAGGAGGTAGTATAGGAAAAAAGTTACATATAACATAGAACAATGA
>NW_007742581.1:49611-50188 GCF_000696425.1 Galeopterus variegatus
AAAAAAAAAAACAAAAAAAAAAGAGATAAAAGCCAAAACAAATGCAATAAAAATTTTAAAAAATAGAGAAAATCAACAAAATTTAGAACCAAGCAGATTCTTCAAAAAAGATCACAAAACTGACGACCTGTGTCGTGTGATCAGCGCTCCCCGCGGTCTTTGTTCTCACCCGTCGCTCCTGGTGACCTGTGGCTTTTTTTTTTTTCTTTTTGTCATTTTTTTTTCGTGACCGGCAACTGATCGCAACCCTCAGTGTCGGACCGGCAACGGGATCGCAACCCTCGGTGTAGCGTTCGCAACTCCCTCAGCCAGTGAGCCGCTGGTCTGTATGTGGGATCCGAACCCTCGGCAGGAGCGGGGCTGTGCTCTCAAGCAGCGCACTGTAGCAGTGCGCCACCGGGCCGGCCCCAACCTGTGGCTTTAATAGCACACGGCTCCGCGGTCAGGACTGTCGCGCCCCGGACTGTGCCTGCCAGCCTGGACCCGAGGAACCGCCAGGACCATCGGCCGACGACACATTACTTTCCAGCACTCACCTTTAGTCCTGCTGCAGAGGGGCTATCAGACTGGTAGTGGT
>NW_007742581.1:53598-53877 GCF_000696425.1 Galeopterus variegatus
GATCACCTGCCTCAAACTCCTTGACATTTTAAACCATTCTTCCAGAGTCATCATTTTAATTTTCCCTCCCAGAACTGGGAATTACCAGCCTCAATACATTCGCATTGTTCCTTGTACTATTCCACAATGGGAGACAAAAAGCCTACCCTTGCCTTATCTGTGAGCAACTTTTTTTCATGCAATCGGCTTATTCTCCACAGCAGCAGAGTATCTCTCTTTTGCATTCTATTCCAATATGATCATGTATAGGCTGGCTGGTAGCTCAGCTGGTTAGAGCAC
>NW_007742582.1:0-798 GCF_000696425.1 Galeopterus variegatus
AGATTTTCAAGTTTTCTATATTTAATGACATGCTTCCCTACAGATCTTTCTAAATAATTAAGAAAATGCACTTTGCCAGTCTCCGTCCAAAGAGTATTGCATACTCTAGTGATATCTGTCAGTACATATGACAAAGCAAACCTGACTAATGAACATACTATACTATTATTGTCTGCATTTTGTTTATGCTTTTTCTAGTTCTGTATCAAAGTTATAAAAGTTTAAAATACAGAAGTTAATAGGATAACAATGTTCATCATGCAAGCGTAATCATACATGATCTATGGAAAATTGAATTTCTAAAACAATGTAAGATAGGATTAATATAGAGTTCGCTACTTAAAAATACAGTCTTTTTCTGATATATGCAGATTATGCTGATTAAGATGTTTATGTATGCAAATTTATGTATACAGCCATAATCGGTGACTACAGAAAATAAACCCTAATTTTAACTTCATCAATTTTCTTCTAGTACAACTGCAATATATTTATTTGTAAAAGTATCTTCTGGGCCGGCCCGGTGGTGCACTGGATAAGTGCGCCACTTGGGAAGCGTGGCAGTGCTCCCGCCCGAGGGTTCGGATCCCACATACAGACTGGTTCCCGCTCACTGGCTGAGCGAGGCACGGGAGCAACACCGAGGGTTGCAATCCCGTTGCCGGTCCCCCGTCCGGTGCGGGGGCAACACTGAGGCTTGCGATCCGTTGCCAGACACGGAAAAAGACAAAAAAAAAAAAAGTATCTTCTATATTTCATGTTATGTACTATCATCTAATCATTTAGTTCTTATCATTT
>NW_007742582.1:6044-7187 GCF_000696425.1 Galeopterus variegatus
TAAACTTGTTACTAAGACCATGTGTGCATATGAAACATTGAAAAGGAGTAACACAAAGTAACGAATGAAAGAAAAAAAAGACAACATTAAAAATCAATTTTAGTGGTAATGTGTCACATAATAGTTTTGAGAAAAATATGGCTGAAGAGAACTTTATTTTGATGACTTAGAGAAGCAAGGAAATTTAAGATTAAACTCCATTTATTCTTCCGAAGCAAACTGTAATTTATGGTTTATTAGAGGGTTATTGGTAAAGATAAAAACAACAACAACAACAACAACAGCAAAAAACCATGCTGCCTGCTACAAACCTTGAGAAATGTCAAATATTTCAAAGCCAGGAACAGAAACCACATTTGTAAAGTTTGTTCTTTTTTCAGGGCATTGTCCTAATGGCTCTGAAGGGCAAGTGAACGATGCATAGACTTTTTAGTGCTATCAGACTTTGAAAGGACAGCTGCTCTTTGACTCTGGAAGCCAGAAAGCATATGGCAGGTTGCTAGGTATTGGGTGGAGGTGGGATTGGGGAGCATTGGCTCAATGATCTTGAGGTTTTCTTTTATGGTCATGACAACGACCTCCACAAAAACACCGGNTTGAAAAGGGAGATGCTTGAGTTCTACTTGCCCCTGTGCGTAAAGGGCAGATTGGTTTCCCTTTCAGGCAAAGATTGATTGATCATGCTTCTTTTAAACTATAATTGATCCCTCTGCCTTTTATTCCTCTTAAAAAAATCACTGTTAATGACTTTAAGCATGAGTCCTTAAGAGAGATCATTGTTAATGACTCTTAGCATGAGTCCTTAAGAGAGAAAGGGTATCAGAAGAAAAATCTTAAAGAGAAGCATGAAAAGAAATTAATTCCATAGTATGACATTCCTTACTTCACCAGAAAATATAAATATTTTATATTAATTTATGACATGCAAATTATTATAATAAGGTAATATTTTTGTATGCATTAAAACTCAGAATTTTTTATCACTTGAACAATAAGAAATTATTGATTGGGCCAGCCCGGTGGCACACTGGAGAGTGCGCCACTTGGGAGCGCGGAGGCACTCCTGCCGAGGGTTCGGATCCCATGTGGAGACCGGTTCCCGCTCACTGGCTGAGCGCGGTGCAGGTGCAACACCGAGGGCGG
>NW_007742582.1:8187-17037 GCF_000696425.1 Galeopterus variegatus
GGGGCTACCATTGGCTTCTCCCGTCCCTGTGCTGAGAAGTGGAGAGCGGCGGTCCCAGGGTGTGGAGACCGGTGGACTGTGGGGCTGGTATCGGGGTACTATCAGCTTCTCTCATTCCTGCGCCAAGCAGCGGAGAGCGGCAGTCCCGGGCGTGGAGAGCGGCGGGCCGTGGCACCTTTGCCAGGGTGCAGTTATTGGGCGCCGTCGGTTTTCTCTCTCAGCTGTGCGCGGAGACACGGAGGGTGGCGGCCGGGACCAGGTGCCTATGTGCTGGCAGCTGAGGCCCTGCCTGCTTCTGCCCGCGCGCGAGCGGGCCACAGTCCCGCTCGTGAGAGCCGGCAGGTGATGTGGGCGATTCACAATAGAGGCAAATGACGCTCTACTGCCAAAAATTGAAACCACTTAGGTTAGGAGTCAAACTTAGTCCCGCGGTGCAGCAGCACAGACAGGATGGTAAGTATGTCCACGCTAAGGGCTGCTCCCACAGCACACACGGTGGTGGGGAGGCTTTTAGAAGGATTGATGTGGAAGGGAACGTTGGTAATTTCTCAGTTGTGACACGGACTATACGTCTGTGCACAGTCCCACTTGGTCATGCTGTATGTCCTCTGTTGTTGAGGTCAGTGTGCTCGTATTATGTGAGGTTTTCTTTGTCCACAGTTAGTACGTTCTGTAGTTACCTTTTCATTGTGATGCTTCTGGGTGGTTTTTGTGTTATAGTAATCCCGGTTTAGTAGAATG
Source organism: Galeopterus variegatus (assembly GCF_000696425.1). Taxonomy (NCBI): domain Eukaryota; kingdom Metazoa; phylum Chordata; class Mammalia; order Dermoptera; family Cynocephalidae; genus Galeopterus; species Galeopterus variegatus. Next base: position 8,929 of record NW_007742582.1, read on the forward strand.
AATTGCGTTGTTTTCTCCTATTTTTTTGGAGGTATTTGTGAAAGGTTGGTATTTTTGTTCTGTGTTTTTGTTTTGATTATGTATGTTCATGGGATATGAAGCTGGCCGTCACCACGTGTGCCCAAGATGTGATGATCAGATCAAAACCGTCAGCATGCCCATTACCACCAGTTGCAGTTATTCTCCATGTCCCCCGCCAAACCTCTCCCTGCCTACCTTCCCCGCTTCCCCCTCCACCCCAGGTAACCCTAGGTCTGTGCTCTCTCCCCTAGTCCAGTGCACCACTCTGTGTTCTTTCTCTTAGTGCCCACATATAAGTGAGGACATGGAGTAGATTTCCCTGTGTGCTTGTCTTATTTCACTTGACATAGCTTTGTCCAAGCTCATCAATTTAGTTGCGGATGGCAGAATATCCACCTTTCTTATGGCTGAGTGGTATTCCATTGTATACATATACTATATTTTCTTTATCCAGTTGTTCCTGTTGAATATTTCAGTTAGTTCCATTTCTTGGGTGTTCTAAGTATAGCTGCAGTGAACATGGGAGTGCATGTATGGCTTGGAACAGTCACTATGGAATCGGTGTGCATATAGTTTTGGAACAGTCACTATTGAATCAGTATGCATATAGTTTTCTCACGTGTCAAGTTGGAATTCTGTCTGTTTCACAGGGTGGTTGTAAGAGCAAGTGAGAGTTAGTTGGAGAGCACCTGGCCTGATCTAGTTCCCATCCACTTGACCAGCCTTACTTAGCTCAAGCTGCTTCCAGCCCCTGGCTCTTTTCCTTCCTTGGCATTTTGAAGCACTTACCTTACTGAGCTGTATCTCCATGAGGACATGGTGCTACACCTGACTGCCCTCTGCGTACGCCATGAGTTCTGGAGTCAGTTGGGGCCAGAGCAGTGGGAAGGAGAGCCCCTGGGCCCTGTGAGGCCAATTCTTGCCCCATGGTCAGAAGCAGGCCACAGTCTTGGCCATTATAGAGGTGCCAAATGGGGGAGACTTCACAAAGCACCACATAGTCACCTGGGCACTGGGAAGTGGGCGGGCACCCCCAAACAGGTCTGTGCTGACCAGAGGCTGTGAGAAGTGCCCAACCCGACCCACACAATAATGGGATTGGGTGCAGCTGCATCTCACGGGCTCCCCATCTCAGGGCAGAATGCACAAGCCAGGAGCTTCGAGGATGCAGACCTCATCACTATCCAGAGCGTCTCCATCGCCCTCCTCTTCCTTCTCATCTTCCATCACTTCTGGGTGGGACCCTAAGCTTCCAGAGGGGCCCCCAGCAGGGGGCAAAGGGGGCTGGGCCCTCTACATTCACCTGCGAATAGGTAGACCTAGATGGGTGAGGCCTGAGGGAAGAGGCCACCTGAAGGCTGGGCCAGCTTCTGCAGGCTGCACATCTGTCCAGCAGGGTGTCGGCCAGGTCCCACTGGTTGATGAGGGGATATCTCCACTGCAGGGCATGTGGTCAGGGAGGCAGGGCTCTCGGAGAGCACATGCTTCACAGAATGGCATGCCTGTTATCTGCTGTGCAAACTTTTCACTCTGCTGTCTGGTGATTTCTCTGTCCATTTCACAGTCCAACTTATTTCCAAGTAAGAGAAGTTCTGCACTTCCTTAAGTATACTTATCAATCAAGTTCATCCATTTTGGCAAATCATCAAATGTTTCCTTCGTGATATCACGTACTAATATGATCCCCTTGGTACTGCTGTAATAAGCTGAGGTAGTGCTGTTGAATCTCTCCTGACCCTCTGTGTCCCAGATCTCTAATCTAATTTTCTTTCCTCTTAGCTCTACAGTTTTGATTTTAAAGTCAACACCCACAGTGGACTTGCAGGCTTCGCAGAAGGCCTCACAGAAGTGATCATCGGTGAAGCACTCCATCAGGCTGGTCTTGCCCATGCCACGGGAGCCGATGAGGATGATCTGCAGCTTGAAGTCAGCCGGCCTGGGGGCCTGCTTCCTCGGGCGGGCCTGGCCACCCAACAGCACCGGGAAGCTCACACCCAGGCCACCGCCACCCACAGTCCCCTCCCTCGAGTGGCCCCGGCATCCCACGGGCTCCAAGCTGCAGCTGTGCCACCCGCTGGCTCCCCGTGCCCTAGTCACTGCCACCACTGCCAGGAGAGGAGGAAGGTAAGCAACTGCTCTGCAGCAGCTGCAGCAGCATCCCGGACGAGGAGGGGCAAGAAGCTCAGGCCTTAATTCATCTTTAAAGGCTTAGTAGGCGTCTGCAGTAAAGCCATCTGGTCCTAGGCCTTTCTTTCTAGAGACAGCTGGTTACTGCTTCAGTTTCGTAGCTTGTTATTGGACTATTTCAGTTTTCTGCGTCGTCTTGGTTCAGTCTTTGGTAGTTTGCGTGTGTCCAGAAATTTATCCTTCTTCTCTGGGTGTTCAGTTTTGTTGGTGTATGGCTGTTATAGTCTCTAATGATTGTTTGTATTTCTTTGGTATCAGTTGTAATTTTTCCTTTTCCTTTCTAATTTTTATTTGAGTCTTCTTCTTCTTCTTCTTCTTTTTAGTTAGCCTAGCTAGTAGTTTGTTTTATCTTTTCAAAAACCCAACGTATTGTTTCATTGATCTTTCATATTGTTTTTTGGGCTTCTATTTAATTTAGTTCTGCTTTGATCTTAATTATTTCTTTTCATCAACTAACTGGGATTGGATCGTTCTTGTTTTCTAGTTCTTTGAGATGTAGTGTTAGGTTGTTTATTGTGATAAACTTGTCTCTTAACAGGATCCCACAGGTTTTGGTATGATGTGTCTTTATTTTCATTGGTTTCAAGAAATTTTTTGATTTCCTGTTTAATTTCTCCTTGTACCGTACGTCTTTCAGGAGCACGTTGTTTAGTTTCCATATACGCTTTCCAGAGTTTCACTTGTTATTGATTTCTCGTTTTAATCTGTTGTGGTCTGAGTAGTTATTTCAGGTAATTTCAATTTTTTAAAGTCCGTGGAGACTTGATTTGTGACTGAACATGTGGTCTATCCTGGAGGATGTTCAAGGTGCTGAGAAGAATGTATATTCTGTGCTTGTTGGATGAAGTGTTCTGTAGATATCTGCCGATCCAACTGGTCTATCGTGTGTTTTAAATCTTGCGTTGCTCCACTGCTTTTTTTGCCTAGATGATCTGTTCAGTGTTGAGAGAGGGTTGTTTAAGTCCTCCGCCATTATCGTATTTGGGTTTATCTCTTTCGTTAGGTCTAATGTGGGTACTCTGATATTGGGTGCATATATTTGTGATTTGTATGTCTTCTTGCTGGATATATCCCTATAATTAAATACTAGCTTTCTTTGTTTCTTTTTATGGCTTTTGGTTTAAATTCTGTTTTATCCAATATAAGAGAAGATATTCTTGCTCGTTTTTGGCTTGCATTTGCATGGTACAACTTTTCCCATCCTTCCACTCTTAGTCTGTGTGTGTCTTTACAGGTGCAGTGAGTCTTTTCAACTATAAGTTGGGTCTAGCTTTTTAGTCCAGTCAGTCTGTGTTTTTTGAGTGGTGAATTTAATACATTTGCATTGAGAGTTATTATTGAAAGGTATTGAGTTAGTCCTGGCATTTTATCGAGTTTTGTTTGAATGTTTTAGATATCTTTTGTTCCTTCCCTTTTTATTGTTTGTCTTCTGTGTGTGTTGGTTTTTTGAGTTGGGTAAATAAAGTTTCCCTTTTCATTTGCATTTTTGTTCTACCAGTGGATTTTGTTCTTTCTTGTGTACTCATGGTAGTGATTATTGTTTTTTGAATTGTAGATGAAGTACTCCCTTGAGGATTTCTGTAGGGCTGGTTGTGTGGTGGTGAACTCTAAATTTTTGCTTGGGAAATATACTACTACTTCCTCATTTCTGAAGGATCACCTTGCTGGGTATAAGTATTCTTGGTGGCAGTTTTTTTTTCTTTTAGTATTTTTATTATATCATCCCACTCTCTTCTGACCTTTAGGGTTTCTGATGAGAAGCCTGCTGTTAGTCTGATGGAGACTCCCTTATAGGTGACTTGATGCTCTTCTCTTGCTGCTTTTAAGATTCTCTCTTTCTTTTTGAGCTTTGCCAATTTGACTGTAATGTGTCTCGAAGACCTTTTTAAATTGAATCTGTTTTGGGATCTTTGAGCCTCCTGGATCTGAAGGGTCTGTATCTCTCCCTATACCTGGGGAGTTTTCCACTACTCTTTCATTGAATATGTTTTTAATTCCTTTTCCTTTTTTCCTTTCCTTCTGGAACATCCATGATGCAGATGTTTGTGCACTTTGGGTTGTCTGCTAGCTCTTAAAATTTTCCTCACTTTTAAAATTCTTTTCTTTTTTGCCCACCAGGGTTATTTTGAGAAGACCATCTTGAAGATCAGAAATCCTTCTTTCTGCTTGTTCTAGCCTGCCATTTAAATTTGCAATTATGTTTTTTCTTTTATTAAATGAACCTTCAGCTCCTTGAACTCAGCTAAACTCTTTTTTAGAATGTTAATCTCTTTGTATGTTTTCTCCTTCAGACCCTGGATACTTTTTCTCCTTTTGTTGTGCTGAGTCTTCTTGTGTGTCATTGAGTTGTCTTAAGATTGTTGCTCAGAATTCCTTTTCAGTCATTTCAGGGGTTTCCTGTTCTATAGGGTCTGGCATTTGAGAATTACTATATTCCTTTTTAGTGTCTTCTTTTCTTTTCTTTTTTTTTTTCTTTTAAGCATAGTTTTAGTCTCTCACCTTGATTTCTGCTCATCTGATAGATCACTTGCTTCTTTTATTACTCTGGAGTCTGGAGTGGACTTTGAGGAGAAAGACTGACTCTTCCTTTTCCAGGCTCCTCTGGTGACTCTCTTTGTGTCAGTGCAGTGGAATATGTGGTGGCCCCCCCTGCATGGTGGTCATGGCCGCTCTGTGGTGGCAAGCTGTCCTTGTGGAGGTACAATCTGTGGTGCCTGCTGTTGTGGCCCATGTCCATGGAAGTGGTTTGTGGCCTCTCTGTCCCTGTGGCAAAGCTCCTCCTGCCGTCTGCGTGAGCAGGAGTGGGGTTGTTTGGGCCTGGGCATTTCCCTGCTGTGGGCCTCCCTGTCATGTCACCTGTGCTTTTCCTGCCTCCTGCATGGGTGGGGGTGGAGTTCTTCCCTTCATCTTGAGTGTGGTGGTTATTTATTTGTTTTACAAATTTCAGTATACACATCTAGAACCCTGATTTGGAGGCCTTGTCTAGCCAGGGGTCCCAATTTTAATAAACTTAGAGCTCACTCTGTATTTAAAAGTAAGAGAAGAAATGTTCTCCTAAGATCCAAATCACAGTCAAATATGACTGCTATCAAGAGTTGTATTTTATAAGGCAAGTAGAATATAAAGCATAGAAATTGTTAAGAAATAAATATTTTTGTTTTGTGATGACAATCTCCTATGTGATAAATCACAAGGAATTTACAACAAAACTACTAGACCTAATAAGCAAATTTATCAAGTCACAAGTTCTACTCTTTAAAAGATGGTGTGAAGAAAATTAGGAGGATGGAAATTCAAGGCACTGTGTGGGCTAAATGTTTGCGAAACATATATCTGATAAATAATTTGTATCCCAAAATATATCAAATACTTACAATTAAATAAAAAGATAAAGTAATTAATGGAAATGATAAATATATTTATACTTTACCAAGGGAGATATGTCAATAGCTAAAAAACATATGAAAAGATGTTCAGTATCATTACTCATTAGAAAACTGTGTATTAACGCTGCAATGAGATAACATTACACACCCCAGTATGATGGCTAAAAATAAGATTCTCATTACCAACTGCTGATGAGGATATGGACAAAGAACTCTCATACATTTCTGTCTTAGAAATTTTTCCCAAAGAAATGAAAGAATATATCCACAAAAAGACTTGAAATTTAGTCTCTGTGTTAGCTTTATTTAACATAGCCTCAAAATGGAAACAAGCCAAATGTCTACTGTTAAGTGAATGCATACATAATTTTCTAAAATGTAATTCTATTGACCAGTAAAAATAAATGTAGTTCATTCATAGCACAGATGAACGTCAAAAGCTTTATGCCATGTGATAGCAACCAAATGGAGAAGATTGATTGTGATTCCATCCATGCACATGCAATTCTACATAAAGTGACAGAAAGCACACCAGTGTTTTCCTGGAGAAATAGATGGAGATGGGGGATTATCTGCAAAGGTTAAGAAGGGACTTACTGAGGTGGTGAAAGTGTTCTATAGCTTCTTTGTGCTGGTATGACAACTGTATACATTTGTTAAGATTCATCAAGCCACACACGTAAAATTGGTTTTATTGTATGTCATACCTTCTACTCTTCAAAAGAGACTATTATGCAAATTAATAAAATTATACTACAATAAAACAGAAAAAAATGGAGGGAGGAAGGGAGGAAAGAAAGAAAGAAAAATGAAATGAAGGAAAGAAAGAGAAAGAGAGAAAGAAAGAAGGAAAAAAGAAGACACTATTATTCTCAGGTGCTAAAATCCTATGGTCTTTCTTCCCTGTATAAGCATAATGAAAAAATAATGCTACATTGTTTTCTAAAATATTTAAAATATACAATTTTCTGAAATATGGCTTTGCCATTTGCAATAATGATGCCATCAACTCTTGAATGTCACCAGTTTCATAACTGTTAATTTTCCGGCATTGTTGTATAAATCCCAACAATTTGGAAATCACTCGTTTGCTGAATACACTTTGCCACTCCTTTCTTTTTCAAAATTCTTACTTGCCTTCTAAAACACAGCAATATTCTAGCTCACCTCTAATTTCTCTTTTTTAAGGCTGATTTCTACTGTTTACTCTTCTTACTCTTTCTATCCTTAATTTAATTGTCTGCTATTTTTTCCTCCTTTATCCTTAACTCAAAATATTTTGTGCTCTTTATCATATTTACAACCCTAGCTTTATATTTCCTTTCATCTGGAATATGTCATGGCTTTGAAATAATTCTTAAGTATATATTCTTTGCCATCTAATGAGAAATCTGGATCCCATTAGTTCTCATAAAAAAAGCAAGATTTATGTATTTGCTCTCACAGGTTATTTATGTGGTTTTATGCATATATTTATTTTTTAAAACTGCTAGAATGACATCCTGAGTATAGTCAGTGTTCAAAAAGAAGTGGTGTTGCTATTTTTAACATTATATTAAAGCCTGTATGTCACATGCAATCCATTCAGTTCAAAGTCGTCCAGAAATCCTTTCCTCAGTATTCTATCTCTGTGCTACTCAAAAGTGTGGCATTTGGACCAATGGCATTGGCATCACTTGAACTTGTTAGAAATGCTGACACTCAGGACCAACCCAAGACACCTTTAGATCAGAATTTGCATTCTAATAAGATTTCCAGTTCATTGTTGCACACATTAAATCTTGAGAAGTGTGCTTCTTACTCACCATGACTTTTTCTTCTAAGAAATATACATGACTTATCCTAAGTGATATAAATATGGAACTCCAAAATGTATATTCCTATACTGATGCTTTAATTTTATATTTTATATCCCATAAAAGCATAGCGTCTACACTGGTTATGTAAATCTTATGTCATTCTTTTTGCACAGAGTTAGGAAATACATTAGAGAATATTACAATGTTGACAAGTATCTTATTGGATAATTCAGGTCACTTATATGAGGCAGAACATGTTTTCCTAACTCTGTGATTTTATCTTGGGTCAAATGAAGAACTCTGCCCATGGTCACAAAGTCGTTGTGTTATTTATTTATTTATTTATTTTTATTTTAGGGACTGTCAACATTTGGAGATGTGGCCGTAGAATTTTCTCCAGAGGAATGGGAATGCGTGGACCCTGCTCAGTGGAATTTGTGTAGAGATGTGATGTTAGAGAAAGACCTACAGAAACCTGGTCTCCCTGGGTGAAGATAACTCCCCTCCAGAATTCCCAATCCACACCAAGGTTTTTATTTCCTTTCTATGTAGAAGGTCTCTTGAGAGATTGTGCTTTGCATATATGCATTTCAGATTTCTGTTTTCAAGAAGAAAAAGGGCGTTTGTTGGTGGAAAAGAAAATCTTCATGATGTTTCATTTTGACGTTAGTCTTCCCTTTCTTGAGGTGATCTTTATCCTTCACTCTAATTTAGTA
>NW_007742582.1:17940-24176 GCF_000696425.1 Galeopterus variegatus
TAAGTGTACATTGTGTAATGACCAACATAACCATGTTAACTAACACAGTCATCGTCTCTCAGTTACCATATTTTTTTGTGGTGGAAACACAATGTGCTCTCTTAAAAAATTCCAAGTGTACAATACATAGTTAACTATACTCACAGTGTTTACATTAGATCCCCCAAATTTATCTTGTAACTGAAAGGTTACACCCTTTGATCAGCATCTTTCCATCTCACTACCCCTAGCTGTCAGCACCCACCATTCTGTTTTAATTCTACCTATTTTTCCTTAGATTTTACATGTGATTTATATCAAAATATTTGTATTTTTTCTGTCTTATTTCAGATACCATAATGTCCTATCAGGTTCATCCATGATGTCACAAGTGGGAGGGTTGCCTTTTTCTTTCTGGCTGAATAATACGTATATGAAGGTACTTTAAAAAGTTAATGGCAAGAGCCAAATTATCTTTTCATTTTATTTTTCCAAGAACTTCTTGAGGTATCCTCAGATATACCACATGTTACTTATCCATTCTTCTGTCAATGGACCTTTAGATTGTTTTTATATCTTGGCTATTGTGAATAATGTGCTATGAACAAGGTGGTACAGAAATTTCTTTGACATACTAGTTTTATTTTCTTTGTGTGTATACCCAGGTGTGGAATTGAATGATTGCAAGGTAGTTCAATTTTTAATTTTTGAGACCCCTCCATATTGTTTTCATATTGAGTGGATCAGTTTACATCCCAAACCATAGTGTAGGAGAGTTTCTTTTTTCCCACACCCTTAACAACATTTGTTATCTTGACTTTTTGATAAAAGCTTTCTTAACAGTGTGAGGTGATATCTCACTGTGGTTTGATTTGCATTTCCCTGACGGTTACTGATACCAAGCAGCACTTTTTCATAAACCTGTTTGCTACTTTTACATCTTTTTTAGAGAAATATATATTTAGATCCTTTACATATTTTTCAGTTAGATTTACTTTTTTTTTTTTTTTTTGCTTTTATGTTTGGTTAGATCATCATTACTTACCAGGTATATTTTCTCCCAGTCCATTGGTTTCCTTTTCATTTTGTTCTTTGTTTCCTTTGTTGTACATAGTGTTTAGCCTGATAAACTCCCGTGTGTGTGTGTGTGTGTGTGTGTGTGTGTGTGTGTGTGTGTGTGTGTTGCTGCTGCTTTGCTCTTTTTGATTGTGCTTTTGGTGTCATACCCCCCAAAATTATTGCCACGGTCAATGTCATGGAGATTATTCTCTCTGGTTTCTTGGAGTTTTACAGTTTCTGGTGTTATATTAAAGTGTTTAACTCATTTTGAGATAATTTTTCTATGTGGTACAAGATAAGTGCTCAGTGTCTTTCCTTTGCGTGTGGATATCCACTTTTCCCAGAAATTTTTGTTGATGAGACTACACTTTCCGTTTCATATCTTGGTGGTTTTGTCAGAGATTAGTTGATCTATACTCATGGGTTTAATTGTGGTCTGTCCTGTTTCATTGGTCTATGTGTCTGTTTTATGCTGGTACCATCCTCTTTTGATTAGCTTAGCTTTGTAATGTAGTTTGAAGTGAAGAAGTGTGACACCTCCAACTTTGTTGTTCTTTAAAATTGCATTGGCTATTTGGGGTCATTTGTGATCCCATACGAATTTAGAATTTTATTACTGTTTTTCTGAAAAGTGCCACTTGAATTTAGATGGATTCCTTTGGATCTATAGATCAGTTTCTGTAGCATGAACATTTTATGGATATTAGTTTTGCATTTCGTAAACGAGGAATGTCTTTCCATTTATTTGGGTCTACCTTAACTACTTCTATCATATTTTACAGTTTTCATGGAACAGATTTTTTACCTCCTGTGTTAAATTTACTCATACACATTTTATAATTTTTGATGCTATTGTATATGGGATTGTTAATTTTTTTTCTTGGATAGTTCAATGTTAGTGTATAGAAATGCAGCTGATTTTTGTATGTTGATTTTTGTGACCTGTTACTTTTTACTGAATGTTTATTAATTTTATGGTTTTGTTTGCTATAGTCTTTAAGGCTTTCCATATATATAAAATCACATCTTTAGCAAGCAGAAACAATTTTTATTCCTTTTGTATTTGAGTTTTTTTTGTTTGTTCCTTTTTTTCATACCTAATTGTTGTAGCTCAATCTTCCACTACTATGTTTATTGAAGTGATGAGAGTGGGCATCCTTGTCTCGTTCCTGAGGCTAGAGGAAAAAATTTCAGCATTTTTCCAGAGTGTTATGTTACATAAGTGCTTATTATGTATGGCCTCTGTGCTGAGATACATTTTTTTGTATGTGTATTGTTTAGAGATTTTACTATGAATGCATGTTAAATTCTGTCAGATGTTTTCAATGCATCCTTTGAGAGAGTGGTATGATCTTTGTTTTTCATAGTGGGATTGTGGTATACCATATTTATTGATTTGCATATGTTGAGGCATCCTTGCATCCCAAGGATAAATTCCACTTGATCATGTTAGAGGATCCTTTTCAGGACCTGTTGAATTTGGTTTCTAGAGTTTTGTTGAGGATATTTACTGGTATCTTTATCAGGAATATAGCCTCATAGTTTTTTTTTTCTTGTAATGTCCTTACCTGGCTTCAGTATTAGGGTAATGCTGTCCTCATCAAGTGAGTGTGGAAGTCTTCACTCCTTTTCAATATTTTGGAAGAAATTGGAAAGGATTAGCATTATTTCTTCTTCTGATCTTGGTAGAATTTACCCACAAAGTCATCCGTCCTTGGGCATTTCTTTGTTGGGAGATTTTTGATTATTGCTTCATCTTCTTACTAATTATTGGTCTGCTCAGATTTTCCAATTTTTTATGGTTTAATCTTCGTAGGTTTTCCATTTTTAAAAGTTTATCTATTTTTTCTTAGTTATCTTATATTTGGCATACACTTGTTCACAGTGGTCCTTTATAATCCTTTGTATTTTTGTGGTATCACTTGTAATGTCTCCTCTTTAACTTATAATTTTTTGAGCTCTCTCTCTTTTCCTAACCTTGGTTAACCTAGCCAAATCTTGCCAATTTTGTTGCCTTTAAAAAAAAAACTCAATTCTTAGTTTGATGTTTTCTGTTCTCTTTTGAGTTTCTATTTTATCCTTTTACATGCTAATGTTCTTTCATTCACCATGCTAACAGGGGCATTTTTTAATAGTTTATTTTCCAGTTTGTAGTAGTCCATTCCTTTTGCTTAAAAGAAAATACATAAAACTGGGTAATTAGTTTGTAGTAGTCCATTCCTCCATTCCTTTTGCTTAAAAGAAAATACATAAAACTGGGTAATTTGTAAGAAAACAAAATTTATTGCTTACAGTTGGAGGCTGGGAAGTCCAAAGTCCATGGAACACATCTAGTGAGGTTCTTCTTCGGTGATGGCTTTGTAGCCATGCAGGTGTCGCAACATGGAAGAAAATGGTGGAGCAGAGAGAGACTCTCATGTGCTCTCCTTTTAAAGCCCTCAGGACCATACTCCTGACCACCATTATTAATCCATTCACTACCACATGGCCCTATAGTCTAATCATCTCTTCAAGGCCCCACCTTCAATTACCACAGTAGGATCTCCCACCCTCCACACTTACAGTGGGGACCAAGTTTTCAACATTTGGAACTTTTGGGGATGCAGTTTAAGCTTCAGTGAGTTTGGGGTTGGACATTCAATCCACAGTAATCCACTCCTGGCCCCCCAAAACTCATGTTCTTTACCCATACAAATATATTTATTTCATCCCCAAAGTCTTCACTTGTTTCAGCTCAAAAGACCCAAGTTCAAAATCGAATCTGTGAAATCAGAATAAGTTATCTCCTTCCAAGATTCAGTTGTGAGACAAGCACAGGGTACATAAACCTGTTCAAAAAAGGAGCAATAGGCGAAAAGAAAGGTATAGCTGGTCTTGATGGAGTTTGGATGTGTTGTCCGCTCCAACACTTGTGGCAATTTGGTCCCTAATGTGGCAGTGTTGGAAAGTGATTGAGTCATGGGGGCAGATCCCTCATGAATGGATCAGTGTTCTCTTAGGTGGGGGGAGTAATGAGTGAGTTCTTGCTCTATTAGTTCCCGCTAGAGCTGGTTGTGCATAGGACTCTGGCACCTCCTTCCTGTTTCTTGCTTCCTCTCACCGTGTGATCTGCTTGTACCTGCCAGCTGCCTGCCGCTTTCCACCACAAGTAGAAGGAGCCTGAGGCGTGTGCCAGATGCTATCCCAGAATCATAAGCCAAATAAATAAACCTCTTTTCCTTATGGATAACTCAGTCTTAGGTATTCTGTTATTGCAACAGAAAATGGACTGATACAGGTCCCAAACAAGTCAGAATCCCAGAAGGGCAGGCACTAAGTCTCAAGCTGGTGAATCCTCTGCCTTGATTGCATGTTTGATGTCCTCTGCGTGCTGTGCAGGGGTTGGGTCTCCAGGTCCTCAGGCACCTCAACTCCTATGGTTTTCCTGGTCGAAAGGCCATGCTTCAGCTCTCTCAGGCTGGCTTTGCTCACTGGTAGCTTCACAGTTCTGGGGTCTCCATTGTGGTCCTGCTCCCACCCCTCCAGTAGGCATGGAGCTAATGGGGTTTCACTTCTTCCACTCTAACCTCACATTTCCACTCAGCATTGCTCTAGTGAAGGCTGACTGGTGAATTTGCCCTGTGACAGATCTCTTCCTGGGTCTCCAGGCTTCTCTGTGTCCTTTGAAATCAGGGTGCCTCCACCTTGGGAGCCTCCACTGCTCTGGCATTCTGCCAGCCTGAAGAATTAACATTTCACGGTTGCCTTCTTGGCTTCCAGCTTGTATTTTCCAAAGCTGTGTGGGTCCACCCACACCTGGGACCAGTTTAGCCACAGCTGAAGTAGCCAAAGTAGCTGAGGTGCTGCTGTAGGGAGCAGCATCCTGAGGGGGCCCTGGGCAGTCCGCCCGCAGCGGGCACCTCAGGCCTGTTCCCCAAGACCATTCTGTCTCCTTAGGCCTCTGGGCCTGTAATTGAAAAGATAAACCCTGAAATCTCTTCAGGATCTTTTTTCCCTTCTCTTGCTAATACTTTTCTGTATTCCTCTCCTTAGCAAAAGGCCCCTGGGCTACACTCTTGCTTTTGTGGCTGGGCTGGAAGTATTCAAATTATTTGTGATATGCTTTCTTTAGAATTATAAATTCTGGCTTTTCCTCATGCCTTTACTGCCATAACTCAGCATAGATGGTTACAAGTAGCCATGTAGCTTCCTTGGAAATTTCTTCCATCAAGAACCCAGGATCAACAACTTTAAGTTCCACATTCCATAAAACTTGTGGGCATGGACAGAGTGCAGCCACATTTCTGGCCAGTTCATAACAAGGGTGATCTTTGCCCTAGTTTCCAATAAGCTTCTTAGTTTGATTGAAACCTCCTTAGAATGGTCTTTACAGGACATATTTCCATAAGCACCGTTTAACCAGTCTCTAAAACATTCCAAACTTTCCCTGGTTTTCTTGTCTTTTAAACTCACACCAGCATCTGCATTTTTTCTATCCTGCTCCTTCAGATTTTTCCAGCCTTCTGCCCATTACCCATTTCCAAGGCTGCTGCTTCCACATTTTTTGAATATCTGTTATAGGCAACACCCCACTCTTGGTACCAATGCTCTATTGTTCTTTTTCTGTTACTTATGAACACCCCACTCTTGGTACCAATGCTCTATTGTTCTGTTTCTGTTACTTATGACAGAATACATGGAACTAGGTAATTTGTAAGAAAATAAAATTTATTGTTTATAGTTTTGGAGGCAGGGAAGTCCAAAGTCCATGGGACACCTCTAGTGAAGGTATTCTTTGGTGGTGGCTTTACTGCAATGTAAGGGTCTCACAGGGCAGAAAATGGCAGAGCAGAGAGAGAGACTCTCATGTGCTTTCCTTTTAAAGCTCTCAGAGCCACAGCCCTGACCACCATTATTAAACCATTCACTATGACATGGTTCTACAATCTAATCACCACTTCAAGGCCCCATCTTTGAATTACTGTAATAGGACTTTCTACCCTCAACAGTTACAGGGGGGGGGGCCAAGTTTTTGACACCTGGAACTTTGAGGGACACACTTTAATCTTCAGTGAGTTTGGGTTGGGACATTGATTCCACTGCAAATTTCCTTGGGGGTTAAACTTAAATCGTCTATTTCAGATCTTTTTTTTTTAATTAACGTAGAAATTATTCACTAGAAACTTTTATCCTAAACGTGCTTTTGCTTCATCTCATAA
>NW_007742582.1:24207-31473 GCF_000696425.1 Galeopterus variegatus
CATTCACTATGACATGGTTCTACAATCTAATCACCACTTCAAGGCCCCATCTTTGAATTACCGTAATAGGATTTTCTACCCTCAGCAGTTACAGAGGGGGCCAAGTTTTCAACACCTGGAACTTTGAGGGACACACTTTAATCTTCAGTGAGTTTGGGTTGGGACATTGATTCCACTGCAAATTTCCTTGGGGGTTAAACTTAAATCGTCTATTTCAGATCTTTTTTTTTTAATTAACGTAGAAATTATTCACTAGAAACTTTTATCCTAAACGTGCTTTTGCTTCATCTCATACGTTTAGTTTGTTTTTAGTTTTGTTCATCTGAAGATACCTTTCGGTTTTTCTTTAATCAATTGGCTTTTCAGAAGCACATTTGGAGTAGTTTTGATTTCCAGTTTTATGCCATAGTGGTATTTTAAAAACCTTGATATAAATGAATCCTTTTTAAATTTGTTAAGATTTGTTTTTTGTTTTGTGTTGGTTTTTTCCAACATATCTGTCCTGTAGAATGTCTAAAGAATGTTTCGTGTGTGCTTGAGAAACGTGTATTCTGATACCTTTGGATAAAATGCTCTGTATCTGTCTTTTATGCTCGTTTGGTCTATAGTGTTATAGAAGTGCACTGATTCCTTGGTTTTCTATCTGAATGACCTATCGTTTTAATTCAGGTTTTGAAGTTCTCTATTATTACTATATTTCTGTCTATTTCTACAGTTCTGTAAATATTCTCTTTATATATTTAGGCTGTGTGTAAGTGTATATATGTATATTTATTGCTACATTCTCTTGACAAATTTACCACCTTGTTATCACGTAGTNTTTTAATTCAGGTTTTGAAGTTCTCTATTATTACTATATTTCTGTCTATTTCTACAGTTCTATAAATATTCTCTTTATATATTTAGGCTGTGTGTGAGTGTATATATATATATATATATTGCTACATTCTCTTGACAAATTTACCACCTTGTTATCACATAGTGATCTTGACTCTTGTGACAGATTTTTCCTGGCAGGCTATTTTGTCTAAGTACAACTACTCTTGTCCTCCTTTGGTTATAATTTTTATGAATTTTTTTCTTTATCTCTTTTAGTATCTGTGTGTTCTTATATCTAAAATGAGTCTCTTGTAAGCTCTGTACTGTTGGATTTCATGTNAGGACTCTGGCACCTCCTTCCTGTTTCTTGTTTCCTCTCACCATGTGCTTGTATCTGCCAGCTGCCTGCCGCTTTTCACCACAAGTAGAAGGAGCCTGAGGTGCGTGCCAGATGCTATCCCAGAATCATAAGCCAAATAAATAAACCTCTTTTCCTTATGGATTACTCAATCGTAGGTATTCTGTTATAGCAACAGAAAATGGACTGATACAGGTCCCAAACAAGTCAGAATACCAGAGGGCAGGCACTAAGTCTCAAGCTGGTGAATGCTCTACCTTGACTGCATGTTTGATGTCCTCTGCGTGCTGTGCAGGGGTTAGGTCTTCAGGTCCTCAGGCACCTCCACTCCTATGGTTTTCCTGGTCTAAAGGCCATGCTTCAGCTCTCTCAGACTGGCTTTGCTCACTGGTAGCTTCACAGTTCTGGGGTCTCCATTGTGGTCCTGCTCCCACCCCTCCAGTAGGCATGGAGCTAATGGGGTTTCACTTCTTCCACTCTAACCTCACATTTCCACTCAGCATTGCTCTAGTGAAGGCTGACTGGTGAATTTGCCCTGTGACAGATCTCTTCCTGGGTCGCCAGGCTTCTCTGTGTCCTTTGAAATCAGGGTGTCTCCACCTTGGGATCCTTCACTGCTCTGGCATTCTGCCAGCCTGCAGAATTAACATTGCATGGATGCCTTCAAGGCTTCTGGCTTGTATTTTCCAAAGCTGTGGGTCCACCCACACCTGGAACCAGTTTAGCCACAGCTGAAGTAGCCAAAGCAGCTGAGGTGCTGCTGTGGGGAGTAGCATCCTGAGGTGGCCCTGGGCAGTGAGCCTGCAGTGGGCACCTCAGGCCTGTTCCCCAAGACCGTCTGTCTCCTTAGGCCTCTGGGCCTTAAATGGAAAAGATAAACCCTGAAATCCCTTCAGGATCTTTTTTGCCTTCTCTTGCTAATACTTTTCTGTATTCCTCTCCTTAGCAAAAGGCTCCTGGGCTACACTCTTGCTTTTGTGGCTGGGCTGGAAGTATTCAAATCATTTGTGATATGATTTCTTTTGAATTCTAAATTCTGGCTTTTCCTCATGCCTTTATTGTTATAACTCAGCATAGATAGTTACAAGTAGCCATGTAGCTTCCTTGGAAATTTCTTCCATCAAGAACCCAGGGTCAGCAACTTTAAGTTCCACATTCCATAAAACTTGTGGGCATGGACAGAGTGCAGCCACATTTCTTTCACGTTCATAACAAGGGTGATCTTTGCCCTAGTTTCCAATAAGCTTCTTAGTTTGATTGAAATCTCCTTAGAATTGTCTTTACAGGACATATTTCCATAAGCACCGTTTAACCAGTCTCTAAAACATTCCAAACTTTCCCTGGTTTTCTTGTCTTTTAAACTCACACCAGCGTCTACACTTTTGCTAGCCTGCTCCTTCAGATTCTTCCAGCCTTCTGCCCATTACCCATTTCCAAAGCTGCTGCTTCCACATTTTCGAGTATCCGTTATAAGCAACACCCCACTCTTGGTACCAATGCTCTATTGTTCTGTTTCTGTTACTTACAACAAAATACATGGAACTAGGTAATTTGTATGAAAATAAAATTTATTGTTTATAGTTTTGGACTCAGGGAAGTCCAAAGTCTATGGGACACCTCTAGTGAAGGTATTCTTTGGTGGTAGCTTTACAATAATGTAAGGGTCTCACAGGGCAGAAAATGGCAGAGCAGAGAGAGAGACTCTCATGTGCTTTCCTTTTAAAGCTCAGAACCGCAGCCCTGACCACCATTATTAATTCATTCACTATGACATGGTTCTACAATCTAATCACCACTTCAAGGCCCCATCTTTGAATTACTGTAATAGGACTTTCTACCGTCAGCAGTTACGGGGGGGGGGCAAGTTTTTGACACCTGGAACTTTGGGGGACACAGTTTAAGCTTCAATGAGTTTGGGATGGGACATTGAATCCACAGCAAATTTTCTTGGGAGTTAAACTTAGATCATCTATTTCAGATTCTTTTTTTATTAACGTAGAAATTATTCACTAGAAACTTTTATCCTAAATGTGCTTTTGCTTCATCTCATAAGTTTAGTTTGTTTTTATTTTTGTCTGAAGATACCTTTTGATTTTTCTTTAATCAATTGGCTTTTCAGAAGCATATTTGGAGTAGTTTTGATTTCCAGTTTTATGCCATTGTTGTATAAAAAAAACCTTGATATAAATGAATCCTTTTAAAATTTTTTAAGATTTGTTTTTTGTTTTATGTTGGTTTTTTCCAACATATCTGTCCTGTAGAATGTCTAAAGAATGTTTCATGTGTGTTTGAGAAACATGTATTCTGATACCTTTGGATAAAATGTTCTGTATATGTCTTTTATGCTCATTTGGTCTATAGTGTTATAGAAGTGCACTGATTCCTTGGTTTTCTGTCTGAATGATCTATTGTTTTAATTCAGGTTTTGAAGTTCTCCATGATTACTATATTTCTGTCTATTTCTACAGTTCTGTAAATATTTTCTTTATATATTTAGGCTGTGTGTGAGTGTATATATGTATATTTATTGCTGTATCCTCTTGACAAATTTACCACCTTGTTATCACATAGTGATCTTGACTCTTGTGACGGATTTTTCCTGGAAGGCTTATTTCTCTAAGTACAACTACTCTTGTACTCCTTTTGTTATAATTTTTATGAATTTTTTTTCTTTATCTCTTTTAGTGTCTGTGTGTTCTTATATCTTAAATGAGTCTCTTGTAAGCTCTGTACTGTTGGATTTCATGTTTTTTAATCAATTAAGCCACTGTCATTTTCTGCTGCTTTAACAGTACCACAGACTGGGGAACTTACAAAGAGTAGAAGTTTTTTCTGACTCATGATTCAAGAGGCTGGAAAGATCAAGAGCACAGGGCTGACATGCTGAAAGGTCCTTCTTGCTACATCATAACATCACAGAAGGCATGACGGGTGACAGGGGGCACGAGAAAGAGAGAGCTCACTCTTATTACAGGTGCGTTCTCTCAGTAACTAACCCACATCTGTAATAATGACATTCATCCATTGATGAAGGCAAACATTTATGATCTAGTCACCTCTTTAATGACCCATCTCTTAATGCATCACAATGGCAATTAAATTTCAACATGAGTTTTTTTTTTAAATTAATAAGAGGTTGTGGAGCAGTTGGGTGTGAGGAGGAGAGAGGAAGAGAGAGGGAAATAGGTGGGAGGAGGAGACAGGAGAGTGTACATGGTTGAGGCCTGTGGTACCTCCCTCATTCCAGCAGGGGATACCAGGGGGCTTTCAGTGGTGGCTTGGTCGTTGCTGGGCTGGATGCAGATGTCAAGGGGGTTTGGCTGAAGCCCTTGGCCCCTACTGTCAACATGAGTTTTGAAGGGACATTCAAACCATAGCATCCTTCTCTTTGCTCTACATAACTCATGTTCTCACATACAAAATATATTTATTCTGTCCCAGTAACCCCCAAATCTTAGCTTGCTTTTTAGCATCAATTAAAAAGTTTAAAGGTCTGAGTCTCATCTAAATCATACACGTGTGACACTTCAAGCATGATTCATCCTGACGCAAATTTTCTTGAACTGTGGGCCTGGGAAATCAAAACAAGTTATGATTTCCAAAATACAATGGTGATCCAGACATTGGAAATTTTATGAAGTTTTAAAGAAAGAAATAGGCAAGAATAAAGGAGTAATGGGCTCCTTATAAGTTTTAAATCCAACAGGGAAATATTAAATCTTAATCCTCTGTAATAATCTTCCTTGACTCCATGTTTTGCTTTCTGGGCACGTTGATGCATTCTGTGCACCTGCAGAATGAACACCACCAAGGCTTATGCTTGTACCTTCTAGATTGATGGCCTGAGTCACACCTCGGGCCAATTGAGCCATGGATAAGGTGACTACAAAACACTCCGAAGATTCATGGGGCAGAGATATGAGGCAGCCCTGAGCCATGAGCCCTTTCTGTCCTTAAGGCCCTATCTTTCTGAGCCTGTGATGGGAGAGGCAGCCTCAAATATCTCTGAAATGCCTTCAGGGTCTTCATTCCATTGTCTTGATGCATAGCACCTGGCTTCCTTCTGTTCATGGTACTTTATTTAGCAGAGGTTCTCTTGGCCACACAATTGGTTTGTTCTCCTGAAGATGCCTTTTATACTCTTTACTTGGTCAGGCTGTAAATTTTTCAAAAGTTTCTGCTCTGCTTACTTTTTAATTATAAATTTTGTCTCTAGATAACTTTTCTCCTTTTGCATCTTATCGTATGCAATTAAAAGGAGCACACAGCTTCTTCAATATTTTGCTCCGAAATTTATTCCATCAGATATTCTAGTTCCTTGCTATTAAAATTGTACCTTCCCTGTGGTATTTCCCAGTGACACAATGGAAGTTTTCCAAGCTCAGTTCCCTGTATGAAGGAAGGCTAGCTGGATGGCAAGCATTGGGAGTGTCTTCCTTGGCTCTTGCCATGTGAGGTTAATAACATCACTGTTCTCTGAACAGTCTTGTTTCTGGTGCAGGTGACATCAAACTCACCAAACATGGCAATGTACTGCTCCATGAAGTGGTGAGCTGATGCTGTTACCTTTAATAAACCGTAATAAGCATTAATTAAGAACTTAGTACAACTTGAATATCTTTAAGTCATGGCTGTCAGATAAATATTGCAGTCTTGAGATACGCTTTTTGGATTAAATCTCAATAAAACATGTTTTTTGGCTCTTTCAAATCTTTGTATAGGCAAAGTAATAGCTTCGGGACACTTACAAATTAATGTCTTCTAAAGACACAGCATTATATTCTTTGTGGTCATGGAAAAATAAAAAATACTTTGCAGTCTTAGTGAAGGTATTCGTCTTTGAGATTGTAGGATTTAATCGTATTTTGGAAATGTTACTGCATTCTGAAGCAAAGACTTTTATAAAAGGTTCAAACCTCCTACTTCTGAATATTTAAATTTTGGACTTGACATTTACTAAGTATCGATAATATAAAACTGGTAAACTTGTAAAAAAAAAAATAAGTAAATTGTGCCTTCCACAAGTTCTAGGACATGGACACGATCCTCCCACATCCTTACAACTATATAACAATGATGGTCTTTTTTCCACTTTCCAATACCTTGTTCCCCAGTTCTAAGACTTCATCAGAATGGCCCGTACTGTCTACATTTCTGCCAACATTCTGATCACAACCACTTAAGTAATCTCTAAGAAGTTGCAGACTTTCCCTACATTTCTTTTTCTGAGCCCTCACCATGATTTCCCTTAATTCTTTGTTTATGGCAATCTAAGCTTTTCCCAGCCTGCTTGTCTAAATTCTTCCAGCCTCTACCTTGAGGGGTGAATAGGTTGTCTTCATGTGGGGAGGGGAGGGATTAGAGTGGGGACTTTGGCTCCCAGTTTTTTTGGTAGTGAAGTTTGCAGGTCTAGCTGTTGATGCTGTAAGTTTTTCTAAGGCCATGGGGTTCTGATCCCCTTGGGGTCAGTTCTGTGCAGCTCAAGGCAGTGGTTCTCTTTAGTATTTACTTTTGGACTGTACCTGATTGATTTATACTTCTGTTAACAAGACGCATCTTACCTTTTCTATACACCTATTCTGTGATACGGAGTGACTTACGATTGACTGTTGAAGAGCAAAGACTGAATGTGTTTTTTACAGGCTGGCTTCCTGTTATCCTTCAGTCCCTGCAGTGTGGCACATGTCTGAGAGGCTCTTATGTCTGATGGACTCAGAAGTCCATTAGGACAGTTTTCCTTAAACAGGGTCTCCCTTTTCATTTCTTTCTTAAATGGTGGGTCCCTTAAAATGGAAATCTAATATTGGCCTCTTTTGTGGTTAGTATCAGATGATGTATATTGATTCCATTACAAAGGTTGTATGATCGTCAGTGGAAACGTACTAATCAGGAAAGAGGAGGTCAAAGAGCACGGTCTGAATTGAGCTCACCTCTTCCCAGTGCACACACTTGCCTGTGAGACAGTCTTCATTGCCTCGGCCTCATTTTATTTTTATTAGTAATTTAGAGGGTAAGTTGTTATATGAAGTTGAATAGGTAATTGTACATATTTTAATAAGAATTCCGTAGCCTTGACTATGAAACATAAT
>NW_007742582.1:32425-37028 GCF_000696425.1 Galeopterus variegatus
AACACCAGAAGGGGCACCGTCCACACATTACCACGTGCTGGTGAGCATGGATGTGTGCACGTGGCAGGGTGTGTAGAAAAGTGGCCACCATGAGGGCTGATTTGCCCTTTTCACTCACGTGTTGTCAAACTCTCTTCATGGCAGTGAGTGGAGGGATTTCATTTTAATGTTGCTCTTAAAGTTTTACTCTTAAAAACTCCTAAATTTACTTCTAAAAACTTCTGAGAACTTGAGAGCTTTTTATTTATTTGGGTTATATTTGTTGATATTCACCCCATTTAACATTAAAAATGAGACAAAGTTTTTATTTATTCATTTTTAAATACCTTTATTTAAAATAATAATCCTTTACATGATAACCTAAATAACATTTTATGGATACTGTGTCCCCAAACTAAAACAATTTAATGAGAAATGTGGCATTGTTCTAAAAGTTTTTACAGATCTCTTTGTCTTAACTGACAGCAGCTGGATTCTCCAATCTACTGCTGCATTCAAGCTAATATCACCATCATTTAGCTTCTGGAAAACTCTGTTATATACTCCTGAGAGGGTGACAGAGGCACATAAAATTCTAGTGTTGTGAAAATAGCTTTGATCCTGGGGACCTCCTGAAAAGGCGGGGCCCACTGGACCATCCTTGACACTGTTTGAGAACCTTTGCTCTCCATGACAATTACACACATTCTTATTGTTGTGAAACGAGAGTTTGTGGAACTGCACATCTTTAAATGAGTACGCTTGAGTTATTTATTTCAAGCAGATTTTTGAGTATTAAAAGTTGAGCATTAACATTTATAATGGTTGTAAAGTTATGTATCCTAATACTTATAGTTGTTTTTACATAACAACATTTTGGGAGGCTATTTTTTTTTCTTTAGTTTTTAAGAAATTCACTTCTGGCAGCCTAACATTTTGATGAGTTGGGGGATCTGAAAGAAAAATCTAGAAGTTGTTGTAGAACACTCTTGTGGAAAAAAGTGTTTAAAGTTTCTTCTGATACCTGAAGTGTGGATATGTACCGCTGCTTTGCACATATCCAAGGTATTCTCAAACTAGTAGAAATGGCAGATTACAAAGGCTCTCCAAGTGTATTCCACAGGCCCCTGGGAGTCCCCCAAGCCCTTTCTGGGACTGAGAGGTCAAAACTAGCTGCACAGCAGCAGCCAAGCACTGTGAGCTGACATGTGCTGCATGGTGCAGAGGCGGATCAGAGTGCAGGTGCTTTGTGCTCTTCCCCGCCACACACTGGGTGGTTAAAATATGCTGATTTCCCTTCTGCACATCCTTGATGGAGTGGTAAATATTAATTTTAGTGAGACTCAACCCTCAAATAGATGTCTTTTCACCTGTCCCTGTGATGAGGGGACAAGCATACAGGACATTTGCTGTATCCGGGGGTGGCATTTCCAAGAAGGCTCTGGTGGGACTGGCTGAGTCCTGAGCTGCTCAGCTACATCTCAGGGAAGCCAGCCCTCCTGGGCACGACAGCAGACAGACGGCACTTTCCAACTCTATTTGGTAAGCCTTTTCCCCAAAATGAATGATGTGAGTCTCAAGGAAAGCAATGGACAGTATTTGCTACTAATGACACAGTTCAAGCTTTCATGCAAAAATTAGAATTCTGGAAAATTTGTATCTGCCATCATGACTTTGATGATGGCTTCCCAGTAATTAAAGACTTCTGAGGAGGTTGGAAGTGACATTAACAAATGTTGTTTTAATACCATCTGATGGAGTTTGGATGTGTTGTTCCCTCCAAAACTCATGTGCAATTTTGATCCCCAATGTGGCAGTGTTGGAAACTGATTGAGTCGTGGGGGCGGGTCCCTCATGAATGGACTTATGCTCTCCCTGGGGGAGGGGGGATAAATGAGTGAGTTCTCGCTCTGTTAGTTGCCACGAGAGCTCATGGTTTAAAAGGACCCTGGGACCTCCTCTCTCTCTCTTGCTTCTCTCTCTTGCTTCCTCTCTCACCATGTGATCTGCTTGTACCCACCAGCTGCCTGCCACTTTTCTGCCACGAGTAGAAGCAGCCTGAGGCCTGTGCCAAACACAGCTGTCCCAGAATCGTAAGCCAAATAAACCTCTTTCCTTTATAAATTACCCAATCTCAGGTAATTCTGTTATAGCAACACAAAACGGACTAATACATCATCTAATGAAATGTGCTGACATTTGGCATCTCTGACAAAACTTGATGAACTAGTATTTCCAGATGACCAACACACATGAGTAAAAGATATGTTTAAAGTGCAAAACAGTGGGTTTTAGTTTAGGAAAGCGTGAAAAGTTCATTCATATGGTTTCAGATTCCATGTTGCAGCGAACTTTTATGAAACTTTACTACTTGTTAAGATTTCGTATAGTATCAAAGAACATCCATAATTATGTGAGAATATTGTAAAATGCTCCTCCATCCTTAATGACATCTGTATGAGGCAGGATTTTCTCTCATTTTTTCATCCACAGAATATATGGACTGACTGCAGAAGGAGACATAAAGTCTCACTGTCCTCTATTAAGACAGAGATTTGCAAAAATATAAAACATTGCCACTCTGGCTCTAATGATTTTAGAGATAACATTACTTTTTAATTTAAAAAGTGTGCATGTGTGATGGATTTATTTTTTAATATTTAAATTTTTGGAAATATCAATGAATATATGAGAGTGTTTTAAACAGTTCATGGAAAAATAGAATTAAAAGATAATGGTAATCTTTCCATTAGCTTTTAGAAGACCCCTTGTATTCCACATAAACAAAGCACTTTGGGGTTCTCAATTTTTAAGGGTATAAAGGAGCCCTGAGAAAAAGTTTGAGAGCTGAAGTGTGAAGGTCAGCCACATGTCCTATGCTTGAATTGTCACTTTTCAGCCTTTTTGTTGCAGGCTGTGTTGTTAACAGACCTATTGAGAAATGTTGGCATATATATACACATGCACACACATGCACAAATATATATATATTTTTTAACCTAAGATTTCATAGCATTATCCTGACTTGTAGTAAGTAGGAAATGGAGTTTTCAGCTGAGAAAAAATGTGTGCTTAAAAAGATAACTTTAAGTTCAGTACATTCAGTGTTACCCTATACTTTACTTTCCCAGTTTCAGAGATGCCCACCTTTTTCTTCCTTTCTGGGAAAAAGTTTTTTAAAATATGGTGTGATTGACCACATTCCCCCTGTAATGTGCTGGGTAGTGGGCAGGGTAATATAGTAATTCTGAGTTGTGTTGGATATTTCACAATTTTTTAAAAAATTTTGCTTTGATATACATATGTTTTTATTTCACAAGCTAAGTGAAATTTCATATTCGACTTTTTGTGTTGAAGAAATTATAAAAATATCAGTTTTGCATGTTTAAAATGATCTGTGCTATTCTAAGTATGTCCTGTATCTAATTGTACTTAACTGAAATACCTTTTTTTTCTGATTTATTATTCAGAACTCAAATCAAATCCAGAAACATATTTATTTTTCAGATTAACAAATAAATTGAATTTTTTTAAATGGTTTTTCATTCCTGAGAAAGTATCACTTTGCTTTTATAAATGTTCAATATTGTGAAATATAAAAGTGTATTTCCAAATAGTTTCTGAATTCTTGAAGCAATCATTTTAAGGGTAGATTTACTTCTTTGAAGAGATTATGTGACCATGATGATGTCATTGGGCTAACTGGTGAACTCTGAAGTCTAAATGGTCCCCGTCTCTTTAAAAGGATGAGGCGGAATGTTTGCCTCTCTGTTCTGAGGTCACCGGGGGAGACCACAGTTAGAGGAGGCAGCTGGAGCAGGTGAGAAGGTAGGAGGTGGTAAGCGCTGCTCAGGAGGGTGGGCTCTCAGGCAGATGTGCTAGAAAAAGTAAAAATTCAGGCCCTAGCTGGAAATAAAGGCCTGTCGAGTGAATGTTTAGGATGTGGCTATTGAGAGGATCTACAAGGAGAAACGTTTTTTAAGTACACGTAGGTGAACTGTGGAATGTTGGTGTTCAGGAATCATAAACACTAGTCTTCTAAAAATTTTCTTAGGTTTTTAATTTAAGTGATGACTTAGCAACAATATTGAGAATTTTTGTATAATTAAATTCATATATAATTTTGTTCAACCTTTTCACATTTTATTCATGTTTCTCTGCTCTGCGTTGGGTTTTATTGAGCTGGGTTCATCCCAACACCAGGCTCATACCCGGAAAGAAGCTGATGCCGGATGGCTGATCTCTGAGCCCTCATCTCCTGCACCTCTGCCAGCCTCCCCTCAGGGAGTCCAAGACTGGCCTCTCCTTCCTGGGCTGTCCTAGAACCTTCTCTCAGAGTGTAGTGATAATATATGCTTTTCTGTGTAAAAGTCCTTAAAGGAGAGGGTGTTGTGTGCTTTTTTGTTTTCTAACTCCCTGAGTGTCTTGTGGGTGACATAATGTACACTCAAATATAAGATCACCCAAATTTTGGTGCCATTTTATTTTAAAACTACCGATATGTGGTTTTAGTTACAGGTATTTAAGAGCTGTAATTTTTTGTTTTTTTGTTTTCTTTTAGGAACTTACTCCATGGGAGTAGTCTCTAGATATTTGAGTTGTTGAAAACATGAATCCTGTTACT
>NW_007742582.1:38037-39226 GCF_000696425.1 Galeopterus variegatus
TAAAACCCACAGCTTTTGAGGTCAGCGTTGCCTCCTGGATTGTGACTTGCTTGGGATCCCCAGCTGGCATGGGAAGCCCCCCTTTGTGTTTGCCACCATCATGGAGGTTCCTCTGCATGCTCTGGGGGGATCTGGGGTTTCCACACTGATGCTGGGTCAGTTTGGCAGCTGGTTTAGTTCAGCTGTGTTGGGGGAGGAAGGAAGGGGTTTGATTCTCCCCTCAGCAGCTTCTGAGTGACCAAGGAGTGTGTGTGGGTCTGGTTTGCAGTCAGGCAGCACCTACAACTAGACAGGAAACTGGGAAGTGACAGCATTTAGACAGAAGCAAAAAAAAAAAAAGAAAAAGAGGTTGCAAGTGATCTTAAAGTTTGTGTATTTTTGGGCCGGCCCGGTGGCGCACTGCTGTAGTGCGCCGCTTGGGAAGTGTGGTGGCACTCCCGCCGAGGGTTCGGATCCCACATACGGACCGGTTCCCACTCGCTGGCTGAGTGAGGCGCGGGGGCAACACCGAGGGTTGTGATCCTGTTGCCGGTCCTAGTCCGGTACGGGGGCGACACTGAGGGTTGCGATCCGTTGCCGGACACGGAAAAAGACAAAAAAAAAAAGTTTGTGTATTTTATATATTTTAAGGTTTTCATTTTATACCTGTCCTTCCATCAGATGGAATATGGCATAAACCAGAGTCATAATTAATATTTAAATGTGATTAAAGACTGGACAGCTTGGAAAATAATTCTCATGGTACTGTCTTGTTCAGGTTTTGTTGATTTAAACAAGAGTAAAAGTTTCACAAACATGACACTTTAGAATGTATTAGAAAGTGAAAGAAAAAAACAGAGAAGAATGGTATACCTTAAAGCTATTGTCTAGGTCAGTATTTTCTAATTGTCTAAAGTTATCTGTCGCTGCGGATAATATTCCTAAAACTCAGTGGACTAAGACAAAGCCCGTTTCATATCTCTGAACCATGTGGAATCGGGGTGGTCCTCCTCCCACTTGGCATCCAGGAGGGTCACTGAGAAGTAGCTAGAGTCAGGGCTGCTGTGGAGGGTTCTTGGCAGTGTCCCTCCTGGGCCTGGGTGGGAGTGGCTGAAAGCTGGGCTCAGCTGGGCCCCTCCCCTCCACGTGGTCTCCAGCAGGGTTGTCAGCAGCCTAGGTCTCCAGAGCCCAGGGTGGACATGGCCCGTCC
>NW_007742583.1:0-21284 GCF_000696425.1 Galeopterus variegatus
TCTTGAACATTTATCCAGTCTAACAAAGAAACATTGAAAAAGGGCAGATCGTCGTCCTTAGGGTCTGCTGAAGTCTCATCGTGCTGGACAGTACTCTGACAAGACTCCCTAACTTCTTTTCTACTTTCAGCATCTGTAGCATCTGGGGCTACATGTTCCACTGACTTGTGAAATGAGGTTAACAAGGATTTGTTAGTTGTTGTAGGCATATCAGGAGAGAGCACCAGTTCAGTGGATCTTTTCGTCTCAGCCTTATCTGCTTCATGTTCAGGTAAAGAATCCAGTCTTCCCAAACATTCCCTGTAACTATGTCTGGTTAGACACTCCAACAGTGGAATCTTGGCCATTACAGAAACTGCAGTTCCTAAACTTAAAATACAAACGAGCTGTCAGTAAAACAGTAAGACTGTGGGGATTAGCATGTTTGAATTAAATCACATTTTGTTATTACACACACAAATCTTACCACCTCTCTATTACATTATATATATATAAACTAAACTATGAGCTAGCTGTACACTAAAAAAGGTCTAGTTTAGTGGAGAGAGATATCATAACACATTAAAACATCACTCTAAAGTAAAGCTAAATAAATAAATTTTCAAAAAAATTTTAAAATAGTAAGTAAAATTAAAAAAGGAAAAAAAATAAAGCTAACTATATTATACTAGACAAGTGAACACTTGGCTTCTACCAAACCTTAAGGTATTACAAATTCGAATCTACAAAGAAGATTCATCATAGTAGTCCCTTAGCATACAGTCATGTGCTACATAACCATGTTTTAGTTAACAACAGACAGTATATATCATGGTCATTATAACAGCCATTATAATGGCTATACCATATAGCCTAAGTGTGTAGCAAGCTATACCATCTAGATTTGTGTAAGTAAACTGTATGATGTTCACAGAATGACAAAATTGCCTGATGATGCATTTCTCATAATGTATCCCTGTTGTTAAGCAACACGTAACTATATAACCCTTTGTTTTTAAGTCAATCAAATATATTAGATATAATGAAACACAGTTTAAAATGAACACACTTAATAAAGATTAGGTTAACTCTTCCATTCATCACATCCCCAAAATAGACAGATGCATGTTGTCAAAAGCATGGGGAAAATATGAAATCTTGATGACCTGACTTCTATAAAACCATATGTAGCAGCTTTGACACAGGCTCCTCCATAAACTGACATAGCTAATACAACCTTCCAAAAAATAGTTACTTGAAAAGGTTATTATATAAACCTTAAAAAGATCTTTCTAGTCTTAATCATTATCTTTCCTGCCAAGATTTCTCCCATTGTCAACTTGAGGCCAAAATCTATCTAAATATTCATATCACAAAATAGAGAAACATGAATTAAAGAGGTTACCTAAAGAAAGGAAAAAAAAAAGAATGAAGAGGCAGGCAAAAACGCGGCTGCTGGGTTTGTTATTGTCAACTCCGTCTCTTCCTCCGCCGAACATGCCGGGAAACGGCCGGCCGCGGGGGACGGGCGCCCCGTGCGGCGCCTAAGCCACACTTTAAAAGACATTTTTGTTGTGTATAGAAATTTAGTTCGGTGGTTTTACTTCTACACAGAAACTGTTCCCGTTGCCCTTTTCATTGCCAAATGACATTTGGTAGATCTTCCATCTTTTCAGATACCTAAAAATTATTGAATACATCTCTGTATAAAGAATATGGAATGCACGGAAAAATAAAATTGTAACGTAATACAAATCCGTCCACAAACTTTTTGAAGTACCTTCGTATTATCTTGAAAACGAGTGTTACTCGCTGAGTTTGACAGTCACTGACTATATAGGCAGGAGAAATATTTTCTAAGGTAACCAGAGACACAAGCATTCTCCACACACTTCAAGGCTGTCCAACATCCCTACTCCATGTTTCAGAGGCCATTGCAGGGTCTGAAGTCTTTTCTTTCTTGTGCATGACCCAAAATGCTGAGGCACACAAAACTAACTGCAGAACTTCAGGCTACCTGTATGTGAAAACAACATAATATTGTTTAGCTCCCGGCTATAGAAGTCTGAGTGACAAAAATGAAGAAAAAGAAAAAAGTCTGAATGACAACTTACGTTGTGTCCATTTGGGTTTTTGACCAGCATTTTCTGCGTAAGGAAGCCTGAAATAACATGTCTCTAAACATTTCTGTGATATATTACAGGAGACACTCACCAGAAATATAGATGCGCTCCTCTAAGAGGAAGCGAAGTTCCGTCTAAATCTTAGAGACTCTAGAGACCATTTCTACCAACGTGGCTGGGCCTTTGCCCTGGAGATCCGACGAGATTTCCTCACCACGGTTGTTGCTGTGAGAACTACATTACCCAGAAGCCTGGCAGCGCTGGGCCAATGAGGGTCCACGGAAACGTCGTTTCCGTTCCGGCGGAAGACGTCGGGGCGGGACTTCCTATTCCCTCCTCGAGCGGACATTTTGGTTGCTTTTGGATTAATTCACCAGGTCAGTCTTCAGCGCGCAGTGTGGGACCCTAGGTGACAGAAAAGGGAAAACGTGAGAGAAGGTGTTGTCTTCTTTGAACAGTTTCGGGCCTGAGGGTCGGCGGTGGCGCCGCTCGAGTGATCCGGCCGGTGGGCCAGGCCTGTATCGCGGAGCCCAGATCCCAGTAAATATCGCCCCCATTTCCTAGGTCACAGGCTCCAATGGCGGTGGCTGCGCTGATGGAACCGGTGCAGGTGGGTTCTGTGTCTCCGGCTTCTCGCTCCTACACCCATCTCTAAATCCTAAAGCCTCGAATGGGTGGCTTCTCGGGTAATTGCAGCCCAACCCCGTTTGTCCGTGTGACACAACCGGAACATTTGGGAACCTGGGGTCTTTGGTGTCTGAAAGGATCAAAGCGTGTGAGGAGGAGTCACACCTGGAATATCAGCCTCATCAGCTGGGGATTCTATTTTGAGAGTGATGGGAACCATGGAAAGTTCTTAACAGAGGAGGGACACGATCTGAGAACAACTTTGGGTAGGAATAGGAGAGTGATGAGGACAGTGGGGCGCAGTAAGATTGAGAACTAATCCTAGGCAACACAGTTGTTAAGAGGTGTTCCTGAAGACTGAGGCATAGAGGGTAGACAGTCAGCCCCAGGTTTCTTTGTAGCAGTGCAGGAATAGGAGACAGACGTGGATCCTTAGGGCTTCTTCTTCATGGTTCTTGCCTCACAATCTTGCTTTTCCCACAGGTTTCCATGAACTCAGAAGTAATTATGGACCCTATACAGGTGAGGGGAGGATGCTCTCACTGATCCCACCCCCACCCACATGGTCTCCAGGATTGTGATGTCACATAGAACAGTTTCCTGCTATTCTCTGATCTCTTGGGTGTAAGGATCCTGGAAAAACCTCAATCCCAGGGTCCTGAGTCAAGGTCAGGGGTTCTGTGGAGGGGTTCCCATTTCTGGTAACACTGGAACGAGGTTAGAAGGTTGTTCATGCACAGCAACCAACATGTGAAAATAGTTGGAGTGAAACTGAGATGGGAGTTTTCAAGAAACTGCAGGTGTCTACCATGTGTGTGGTAGGAACCAAGAGCAGAAGGGCAGGAGTCAAGCCTGAAATGGCTGGCTCAGGAGCTGGGTCTCTGTTCAGAGAGTGATGTGGCCATGGGAAATATGGAGCAGAGGAGGGAGGTAATGTGGTCCAGGTCTTAACAGCTCTCTCTAGATGCCAGGTAGAAAACAGACTGTTTGGTGGAAGTTGGGGAAGTTATGGTGGAGACAAGAAGAACGGGGAGGAGTCTACTGTATTTCAGGTGATTGGTCATAATGGATGGGCCATAGTAGATGGGGGAAGTAACTGGATCAGGTTTGCTGTGGTGAGAGAGAAAAAGAGATAATGCCAAGGTTTTCAGCCTTATTAGCTGAAAGGGTAGAAGCTCTATCAGCTGAGATGGGCAAGTTGTTGGCAAAAGTAACTATTAGTGTGGAAATGAAAAGTTTGTTTCTGGCCATATGAAAAGTCTGAGGTGTTCCAGAGAACACTGAGTGGAGGTGTCAAGTGGGCTGCTGGACACACTGGACTGGAGTCCTGTAGAGACATCCAAGGGTAGAAGATGATATGTAGACTGGGATTTAGGAGGAGAATCTTCCCATCACAGTGATAGTGCTATTAGTGAGCAGGAAAATGATGGTGGAAGCTACTGATTGGGTAGAGGGCCAGAACTGTGAGACAGATGTGATCCAAAGAATGATGTGCATATGGAAAAGAGTGTAGACTAAGCCCCTGGTCCCTGGTAATGAGCTTAAGGGAGAAGGTAAGTCCACCTTTGATTGTCAGGTACACAAGATCTTAGTTACCCCAGGGGAATTGACCAGCAGAAGTGTGAGGCCCTGTATGCCAGGCCCAGAGCTCAAATAGTGCCTTTCTGTCCATCTGCCTGCTGGTGTGGGTGGACACAGTGACCAATGGCATCCAGGATTTCCTCTGAGTTGAGGAGCTAGATAGAAGAGTGTACCAGATGGAGATGTGTGGGGGCATGTGTGGGGTCCTTGGGAAAGAGGCTACTCATGGACTCCACTCCCCCCATTGTGGCAGGGGCAGGTGAACTTTGAAGACGTGGCTATTTATTTCTCCCAGGAAGAGTGGCAGCTTCTTGATAAGGCTCAGAGATGCCTGTACCGAGATGTGATGTTGGAGAACATTGCACTTATGGCTTCTCTAGGTAAGGCCATCACACCTAACCATTGACTGGATACTGCCCTTCCTCTTTTTCCCAGGGAAGCCCTGTCTTTTGTACAACAGAGCCATGGGCACTGCCTCCTTTCCCGTATCCCTGGAGTAGGTGCTGTGAATGCTGGGCCTGGGCTGTGTGCACTGCTACCTCCTGCTCCTGAGCAGTCCCAAGATCTGCTGTTCCAAAGACTTGTAGGGATGGATCCAGGAGTCAAGCATCCTACAGTCAGCCCAGTGACAAGTCAGCCTTTCTTGTCCTCTCCTTAATTGGATGCCTCTGTTCATATCCATGGCATCTCTGTGCCCAAGACTCTGTCCCCTTCCTCTAGCTGACATTGTCTGTAATCTGCCTGTGCCAGGAATTGCAAGGATGAGTATGGTCACTACATCTCGGGACCATTGGGCTATTCCTACAAGACCCTACTCTGAAATTTTTTTTAATAATATTTTTCTTTTCTGTGGAGTTGGTCATTCAATCTGGTGCTGGCCATTCACCTGTTTTATCTTTCCCTTAGGACATGCATCTTCCATGTCCCTTGTAGCTGCCTTACTGGAGCTGGGCAATGAGCCCTGCATACCTGACTGGGTGGACATGACTCCAGCCATTGCCAGAGAGACTCTAGGTGGATGTGGCCCTGGTGAGTGGGAGCTGAGTGGGAGGTGTAATGTCAGGGCTGAGCTCAAATTATTCCATAACCTCTGTGCCCACAGTTGTTTTAGTGCAACAGTTACTGGCCACACTTCATTTCTGTCTACTTTTCCATTTACACATTTGTCTTTTATGCTCTGACCTTTGGCCTCTGGATATTCCACACCCCTGCCTGTTCCACACCTCTGCCTCCACATCTCACTTGTTCTCCACTGATCCCTCTGCAGTGCTCTCCAACATTGGCCTATATTTAATGTGTCTTGAAATGTGCACATACAAGCATACAGTCCTTAAACACCAGCTACTCAATGGTAACTTGATTTTCTTGGGAATGGCATACCCTTCTGCATGACTCTCCCCTGTCCCCAGCAGCCAACGAAATCCGATTGTGAATGACTTCATTGAGAACCCTGTCTCTTCTTCCCATGCTGTGCCTCACATTTGTGTCCTCTCTCAGTTGAGGTCTCCTCCATTATATGACCTTTAGATGCCGACTACTGCACAGCAGACCTTTGTTCAACTTGAGCTTGGGCTCCTTGTCCTGACAGCAGTTCTATGACGTTGATCTTAGTTGTGTTAGACACACATTTATAATGAGGCTACCCCCTCCCACCTGTGTCAGTTGGTACTTCACCAGTATTTCTTTGCTTTCAGGTTGTTGGCATGGAATGGAGGGTGAGGAGACACCTTTGGAGCAGAACATTTCTATAGAAGGAGTGTCAGAGATCAGAGCTCCCAAGAGAGGCCCTTCTACCCAGAAGACCCACCCCTCTGAGACATGTGTTCTGCACTTAAAAGATTCTTTGCAATTGGCTGAGCACCAGGAAATATATCTTGGGCAAAAACCATACATGTATGTGGCATGTGGGAAGCAATTCTGGTTCAATCCAAATCTTCACCAGCACCAGAAGCAGCACTGTGGAGAGAAACCCTATAGAAGAAAGGAGGGTAGGGCCTTTCTAGTGGACAGCTGCCCTGTCCAACCATCAGAGATACCTTTTATTACAGGTAAGTGTTGTAAGGATTTCCCAACCAGCTCAAGCATTTTCCAGCACCATGCACCTGCAAATGAGTGGAAGCCACACACTAACACCAAGTGTGAGCAGGCGTTTCACAGTGGACAAAGGCAGTACAAGTGCAGTGAATGTGGGAAGACCTTCAGCCGCAAGGACTCACTCGTTCAGCACCAGAGAGTCCACACTGGAGAAAGGCCTTATGAGTGTGGTGAATGTGGGAAAACCTTCAGCCGCAAACCAATACTTGCTCAGCACCAGAGAATCCACACTGGAGAAATGCCTTATGAGTGTGGCATATGTGGGAAAGTTTTTAATCATAGTTCTAACCTTATTGTACACCAGAGAGTACACACTGGTGCGAAGCCTTACAAGTGCAGTGAATGTGGGAAAGCCTACAGCCACAAATCCACACTTGTTCAGCATGAGAGTATCCACACTGGAGAAAGGCCTTATGAGTGTAGTGAATGTGGGAAATACTTTGGTCATAAATACAGACTCATTAAACACTGGAGCATTCACACTGGAACAAGGCCTTATGAATGCATTGCATGTGGAAAATTCTTTAGTCAAAGCTCTGACCTTATTGCACACCAAAGAGTTCACAATGGTGAAAAGCCTTATGTGTGCAGCAACTGTGGAAAAGCCTTTAGCCACAAACACGTACTTGTTCAGCACAATAGGATTCACACTGGAGAAAGGCCATATAACTGCAGTGAGTGTGGGAAGGCCTTCAGGCAAAGGGCCTCCCTCATCCGTCATTGGAAACTGCACACTGGAGATAGGCCTTAGGATAGCAAGGAATATGACATCTCTGTTCAACATAATGGCTGACACCAGAGAGAAGCTCTGAGAGTAGCCTTTGTGTATAGATATCAACCAGATGAACCACATACATTTGAACACCCACGCTGGGTAGATTCTTGTGAGTACCAGCTACAGGAGAAGCTTTCTGGAGCTATGTTGCATTTTCTACCCTGACCAGGATTCTTGCTGTAATTATATAACTGCCCATGCCTCTTACAGAAGCCATCTGTCTTTGCACTGGCAGAGTCCTGCATTGTGTAAGTCATCCCAGTGTGCTTTGAAAGGAAGAATTCTGTGCTCCTTCTCCTTTCCCTAAAGTGACTCATCAACAGCCTGAGCACATTGACAATCCTTGCTCCTTCCTGCTTGTCTCCCCACGCTCCAACCCCCACCCCCGACTGACTGCTTTAGGCATGGATGTGACCCAGTTTTGGCCAGGGTGATGTGAGCTTTGTTCTGATGGCTGCTTACAGAGAAGGTTTCCCTTTTTGGATATTGTTGGTCTCATGTGGCACTTGTGAAGGATTGGTCCAGTCTCCAAGAAACCTTACCTGAATTTGCCTGCCTCATTGTTCTGATTTTGCAACAAATGCATTAATTTTTACACTACTTTAATCTTAGAGATTCTGTTCACTTTCTGGGTTGGGTTGAGAGCAGAATTGGGCTCTGGCAGCATGAAGGTATAAGCATCTTTTGTGAGAGCTCCAACTCTGTGTCTCAGAGGTGATAGGGACAGCCCAGAATTTTTTTCTTTATAAGAGTTTTGCATTTATGTTCATGTGGGATATTAGTCTCTAATTTTCTTTAATTCTTGGGTTTAGCTTTGGCATTGACATAATGGTGGCTTTCCAGAATAAATTGGGAAGTATTCCTTACTCTTCAATTTTCCAGAAGAGTTTGTGAAGAATTGATATTCTTTCTTTCTTAAACGTTTGGTAGAATTCACCAGTGACACTACCTGGGCATTGAGTTTGTTTTGTGGGGAGGTTTCTAACTACCAGTTTAATTTCTATTGTTGATAGAGAGCTATACACGTTATACATACATACATATTCACTTGCATATGTGTTTGTGTGTGTGTATGTATATATTCTGTCTATAGTGAGGCTTGGTGATTTCTGTCTTTCAAGGAGAGTGTTCATTTAAGTAGTCAAATTTTTCAAAATATTTTCTTCTTACTATTTTAGCACATGCAGAATCTATAGTGATGCCACCTCTCAAGATTATTCCTCATACTGATAATGTCTATATTTCTCATTTATTTATTTATTTTCTAAAAGATGACCAGTAAGGGGATCTTAACCCTTGACTTGGTGTTGTCAGCACCACGCTCTCCCAAGTGAGCTAACTGGCTATCCCTGTATAGGGATCCAAACCCATGGCCTTGGTGTTATCAGCATCACACTCTCCCAAGTGAACCACAGGCCAGACCCGTCATTTATTCTTGATCAGTTTTGCTGCAGATTTATCGATTTTATTGGTCTTCTTTAAGCACTTAGTTTCAATGATTTCTCTGTTTTTATTCTGTTTTTTTTTTTTTTTTTTTTTTTTTTTTTTTCCGTTTTGACCTTTACTGTTACCTTCTGCTTTTATTGGATTTCATTTTTCTTCTTTTGCTCCTTTTTAACATGGAAACTGAGGGTCCTTCATTTGAAACCTTTGTTTATTTCCTAATATCAGTGCTTAATGCTAAAATTTGTCCTGTAAGAACTGCTTTATTTATTTATTTTTATTTTTAATTTCTTAGAAATGCACTGAACTGTAAGAACTGCTGTAGTTGCCTCCCACATTAGATATATTGTATTTTCATTTTAATTTCTTCTTTGAAACATGGCTCTTTTTAGAAGTGTGTTATTAGTTTCCAAATATATGGGAATTTTCCTTATCTTGCTGGTAAATTTTAATTTAATCCCATTGTGGTCAGAGTACCTACTTTTTACTTGAATTGATACATTTATGGAGACTTGTTTTATGGGGAATATGGGCTGTCTTGGTAAGTGCTGCATGTTCACTTGAATAGTGTGTATTGTACTCTTCTTCGCTGAAGGATTCTACGGATGTCAACTATGACAAGATGATTAGTAATGTTATTTTAGTTTTCTGTATCCTTACTGATATTCTGTGTTTTGGCTCTGGTTTTTTACAAATTATTTGAAGAGAATTGTTGAAATCTCTGAATATAAAAGTGGATTTACCTATTTCTCTGTTTAGTTCTATCAGTTTTTGCTTCATGTATTTTGAAGCCTTTTTGTTAGGTAAATAAACATTTCCTATTGTTAATGTCCACTTAAGTAGTTCACCTCTTTATCTGTAGTAATCTTTGCTCTGAAACCTACTTGTCTTATAGTGTTAACATGGTTTAATTTTTATTGGATGCTGAATTTTGCCTGTTTGGGTACTAAAACTTTTTGTGTTTCTATAGATATTCTTGTTTTTTTTCTGTTGTATGGTTATGTTACTTGGAAACAGGATGATCTGTGGGGATCTTGGTTCTAAGCCTTTTTAGATGGGACTATTGCAACATTCACATTAAGGCTAGTTCCCCTCCCACTACTGAGACATAGTCTTTCTACATTTGCTACTTGATGCTTCATGAATTATGAGATTTTTCACTCAAGCAGGTTGAAAATGGGAATTACTCTGATCTCTGTATGATCCTTGGGAATTGCTCTATGTCATCCTTTCAGGTGATATTTTACTATCCTCTGGTGGTTTTCTCACCTGCATATACAGATTACTACTCAGTTGAATACTTGAGAATGGCCCTCTGTACATCTTTTCTCTCTCCTATACTCTGCTCTATGGACTCCAACTACCCTGGCAAACCTGGACCACCAGCTCTGTCTCCTTAATTCAGAAGGACTTTTTGGCCTCTGCCTGGGCTCTCCATCCTTGCATTAGGGCCTGGGAATTTATTTTCACAGTAACCTGGGACAGTCATGTGGCTCACATCATTTGCTTGCCCTTTCTCATAGATCATTTTGTTTTTCTGATGTCCAATGTAATGAGAATCAGTTCCATATACTTTGTACTATTTATACTATTTATACTATTTTTACTATTTTATTTACTTTTTCTTTTCAAGATAATCTGAACCTCCAAAGCACATACCTTGAATAAATCAGTAAAATTGATAAACCCCCAGCCATATTGGAAAAGAAAGACAGAAATCACATATTACAAATTTTAACAAGGAAAGATGGTATTGTACTGGATACCTTTGAAACATAATGTGTGATTGTTTAAAACAATTCTTTCTCTGTAAATTGAAAGTTAGAAAATAGAAATTCACTGAAAGATAACCAACTGACCAGGCTCTCTCAAGAAGAAATAGATAAGGGCTGGCCTATGGCTCACTTGGGAGAGTGTGGTGCTGTTAACACCAAGGACAAGAGTTTGGATCCCCATATAGGGATGGCCGGTTAGCTCACTTGGGCGAGTGTGGTGCTGACAACACCAAGTCAAGGGTTAAGATCCCCTTACTGGTCATCTTTAAAAAAAAGAAATAAGTTTTATAGAGATGTGAGGAACACTGTAACAAAGTGACCTATGTTAACATCACCAATATTGGGAAAATAGACACTATGTATCTCCTAATGTGATGCACTGAAAAGGACATGGTATCACTCTAGTATCCTTGCCAAAAGCACAAAATTAATATTGAGAAAACGCCATTACAAACCAACTGAAGGAAATTTTACAAAATAATTGGCCTGTACTAAAAAAAATAGCAAAAAAAAAAGAAACTTCACGGAAAGCTAAAGAACTGTTTTAGATCAATGAAAACTAAGGAGACAAGAGAAATATATGTAAGTATGATACTGGATTCAATTCTGGTATAATTGATATTGAATTTGAATAGGTATAAAGAAAATAAAACAGTTGTCAAAAATCTGAATAAGGTCTGAATTACATGATACCATTGTATCAATATTACATTTTCTCATTTGGATTGTTGTCCTTAGTTTATGTAAGAGAATGTTCATTGATTTAGAAGATATTCATTGAATTATTCAGTGATTAAGAGGCAAAATGTTACCAACTGACTCTCAAAATGTATAAAAATTGTTTTTATGGAGAAACAGAAACTTTTATCAAAATAAGGACAGAAGGGATTTTTCTTAATCTTATTTAAAAACCTACAAAGCCTATAGCAAATATCATATTTCATTGCCAATTATTAAAATATTTCACTGAGTTTAGGAACAAAAGCAGAATGGTCTTTCTCTGTGCTTGTATTCAGTGTTACAATGGAGGTCTTATCCATTGAAATAAGCGAAGAAAATTTAAAGCTATTGGAAGGAAAACTAAGGCTGTCGACTCTGACTACCTTAAAATATTTCCTCAAATGTCACCTTCACCATTAGTCCTACCACAGACATATTACTAAATATTTCAACCCATCCCTGTCCTTTTCTTCATGCACACCTTATTTTCTTCTTTTAGCTTTTCTTTAGGACCCATTACCTTCTAATATAACACAAAATCTAATAACTAAGGTAGATTGTTATTTGTGGGTTTTCAGCAACTCTGTGTTATGTCCCATTAGGGAAAATTTATTTTTATGATTTTTGCACTGACATATTCCATGTGTATGAGCACAGAAGTACTTAATAAACATTTGTTGAAAGTGAAAAACACATTTTGTTCATTTGTACCAGTTCAAATATTCCTTCTAATTCATTCACTATCTCTCCCTTCAACTTCAGTACACTCAGTTCTCTCCTAAATAGAAACCATATTTTGTGGACAAACCTTTAAGGTGGCTAAGAATCTAGCACAGCCATGTACTCAGCTTCATTTTCTTTGGGATTGAAAAGAAATCACCTGACTTTGGGATTATTTTCTTATATTTCACAGCTAAGGTTTTCACTAGTTATTTTTGCCACACCTGTTGCAAATGTTTATTAATATTAATAGCTTCCAGTGATATGCACAATTCACAAATATTATTTCATTCCTCATGCAATTACAGGTGATTTGGTAATCACTTCCCACCTAGGGGATAAGATCATAGAGTTTCACCTTTATCTCCAGTTCAGATGCCCCCTCTCCACACCTGCACAGATATTAACAAGATACCCACTGTCCTACTACAAATGCTAATTGGATGATTAGATATTTGATGATTGGTTAGTTATTACTTATGTCAGATTCTTAGAATGATTTTACCTCATGAAATCGAGGAATAACTATTCTTTGTATAATGGTTATGCTTTCTGATATTGGAACAGAGAAGTGAACATTTCTATCAAAGACAATTACGGAGGAAACCAGAGGATTATGCCACCCTTGTTCACCAGCTTTGGGGCTACCTAACATCTCCCCTCTCTCCTCCCTGTTGCAATGCTCTCTAACATTCTTCCATTTGTTCCTGAATAAACAAGCTAAACCTCACAGTGTTCACTCTAAAGGCTTCTTGTGATAGGAGTGGGATGTGTAATTAAATAATGAAGGTGAGCTCTCAGCTGCTAAGTAGACACCTGCTGTTGGTGTATTAAGTACTGGTAAGTGTGTTTCTTTTGATGGCGGGGAATGGTGCTAATTACAGTCTGTAATAATATATATATTCCTGTCTTTGGTAGAAGGCTGTTAGCCTTCTACAATTCAAAGAAAGAAATATATACCATTTTTTCCTCATTAGTAGAAATGCAAATCTTATGTAAATGTAAATGTTGATAAAAGATTGTGAGGTTCGGGCCAGCCCGGTGGCGCACTGCTACAGTGGCCGCTTGGGAGTGCGGCGGTGCTCCCGCCGAGGGTTCGGATCCCACATACAGACTGGTTCCCGCTCACTGGCTGAGCGAGGTGCGGGATCAACACCGAGGGTTGCGATCCCATTGCCAGTCCCGGTCTGGTACGGGCGCGACACTGAGGGTTGCGATCCATTGCCGGACACGAAAAAAGACAAAAAAAAAAAAAAAAAAGATTATGAGGTTCAGACATTAGAAATATTCAGAGACTTTAAAGTCCATAAGAGCTCCCAATTACACAAAATAAACATCCTTAAAAAAAAAAATCCACAAGATATCAATGTAACCCTGGTATTTTAAAAATGCTTTGCTATTCTTTTATTATTATTATTGGAACATAGTTGACTGTACATATCTGTGGTGTACAGCATTGAATTTCAATATCTGTATGCAATATGTGATGTCCAAATCAGGATAATTAGTACATTCAACATTATAATGTAATCGATTTTCATAGCTCTTACCAATTCCTTCCTTACTCTCTTTCCCCTCCCCCTTTCCCACCTCTGGTATCCATAGTTCTGTTCTCTTTTTTTGAAAGCTCAACATATTATTATGATTGTTGTTTCTTTCTTGCTTGCTTTTTTTCTTTATTTTTTTAGCTCTCATTTATAAGTGACGACATGTGATATTTCTCTTTCTGTGCCTGGCTTATTTCACTTAACATAATTTTCTCTAAGTACATCCATGCTACTGCATATGGCAGAATTTCATTCATTTTTATGGCCAAGTAGAATTCCATGTGTAAATATACCACATTTTCCTTGTCCAGTTGTCCAATGATGGACATTTAGGTTAGTTCCAACTCTTGTAAACAGAGCTGCACTAAACATGGGCTTAAAGGTATGCCTTTGACATGATGATTTCCTTTCCTTTGGGTATATACCCAGCGGTGGGTTTCTAGGTCATCTGGCAGTTCTATCTGTTATTTGAGGAACCTCCACACCATCTTCCATAATGGCTGTACCTATTTACAGTCCCAGCAACAGTGCAGGAGGGTTTCTCTTTCTCTACATCCTTGCCAGCATTTTTTATTCTGTCTTTTTGATAATAGCCAGTCTAAATGGGGTGAGATGATATTTCAATGTTGTTTTGATTTTCATTTCCCTGATGCTTAGTGGTGTTGAGCATTTTTTCACGTGTCTGTTGGCCATTCATGTATCTTCCTTTGAGAAATGTCTACTCAGCTCTTTGCCCATTTTTTGATCGGGTTATTATTATTATTTTATTATTATGTTTACTGTTAAGTTGTGTGAGGTCCTAGTATATTCTGGATATTAATCCCTTCTCAGATATGTAGTTTACAAATATTTTCTCCCACTCTGTAGGTTGCCTTTGCACTTTGTTGATTGTTTCCTTTCT
Source organism: Galeopterus variegatus (assembly GCF_000696425.1). Classification (NCBI taxonomy): domain Eukaryota; kingdom Metazoa; phylum Chordata; class Mammalia; order Dermoptera; family Cynocephalidae; genus Galeopterus; species Galeopterus variegatus. The sequence continues at coordinate 14,286 of NW_007742583.1, forward strand.
TGTGCAGAAGATTTTTAGTGTGATATAATCCCATTTGTTTATTTGTTCCTTTTGTTGCCTGTGCTTGCGGAGTCAAATTCATAAAATCTTTGCCCAGTCCAACTTTCTGAAGTGTTTCCCCTGTGTTTTCTTTGAGGAGTTTTATAGTTTCTGGGCATATATTTAAATCATTAATACACTTTGAGTTGATTTTGGCATAATGCAAGAGGTATGAGTCTAGTTTCATTCTACCTATGGATGTTCAGTGTTCCCAGCACCATTTATTGAAGAGGCAGACTTTTCTCCAATATTTCTTTTTGGTACCTTTGTCGAAGATCAGTTGGCTGTAAGTGTGTGGGTTGATTTTCGGGTTCTCTGTTCTGTTCCATTGGTCTGTGTGTCTGTTTTTATGGAACCAAGAAAAAGTTAAGTATGAAATAAAAAAATTTCTTGAAACTAATGAAAATAAAGACATGTACCAAAACCTTTGGGATACTGCAAAATCACTACTAAGAGGAAAGTTTATCACAATAAATGCGTATTGATATCAAAAAAGAGAAAGCTTTCAAATAAACAACCTAATGATACACCTCAAAGAACTAGAAAATCTAGGACACTCCAATCCCAAAATTAGTAGACAGAAAGAAATAACTAAGCCGGGAGCAGAACTAAATGAAATAGAAACCCCCAAAAAGGTACAAAAGATCAGTGCAACAAAAAGTTGGTTTTATGAAAACATAAGCAAAATAAACAAACCATTAGCTTGGCTAACTATAAAAAAAGAAGAAAGAAGAGTCAAATAACACAAATTAGAAGTAAAAAAGAGACATTACAACCAATACTACAGAAATTCAAAGAATCATTAGAGACTATTATAAACAACTATACACGAACAAATTTGAAAATCTGGAGGAAATGGATAAATTTCTGGACACACACAGACTACCAAGATGGAACCAAGAAGATATAGAAAACCTGTACAGCAACAAGACTGAAGCAGTAATCACCGTCTCCCAACAAAGAAAATTCCAGGACCAGATGGCTTTACTGCTAAATTCTACCAAACCTCTAAAGAGGAATTAATACTGAGTCTCTTCAAACTGTTCCAAAAAATTGAATCAGAGGCCATTTTCCTAATCTCATTCTATGAAGCCAACATCACCCGGATACCAAAACTGGACAAAGATACAAGAAAAGAAAACTACTCAGTCTTTTTCTGCCATGTGAGATCACTGCATTGCTGTAAAGNCACTGAGGGTTGCGATCCATTGCCGGACACGAAAAAAGACAAAAAAAAAAAAAAAAAAGATTATGAGGTTCAGACATTAGAAATATTCAGAGACTTTAAAGTCCATAAGAGCTCCCAATTACACAAAATAAACATCCTTAAAAAAAAAAATCCACAAGATATCAATGTAACCCTGGTATTTTAAAAATGCTTTGCTATTCTTTTATTATTATTATTGGAACATAGTTGACTGTACATATCTGTGGTGTACAGCATTGAATTTCAATATCTGTATGCAATATGTGATGTCCAAATCAGGATAATTAGTACATTCAACATTATAATGTAATCGATTTTCATAGCTCTTACCAATTCCTTCCTTACTCTCTTTCCCCTCCCCCTTTCCCACCTCTGGTATCCATAGTTCTGTTCTCTTTTTTTGAAAGCTCAACATATTATTATGATTGTTGTTTCTTTCTTGCTTGCTTTTTTTCTTTATTTTTTTAGCTCTCATTTATAAGTGACGACATGTGATATTTCTCTTTCTGTGCCTGGCTTATTTCACTTAACATAATTTTCTCTAAGTACATCCATGCTACTGCATATGGCAGAATTTCATTCATTTTTATGGCCAAGTAGAATTCCATGTGTAAATATACCACATTTTCCTTGTCCAGTTGTCCAATGATGGACATTTAGGTTAGTTCCAACTCTTGTAAACAGAGCTGCACTAAACATGGGCTTAAAGGTATGCCTTTGACATGATGATTTCCTTTCCTTTGGGTATATACCCAGCGGTGGGTTTCTAGGTCATCTGGCAGTTCTATCTGTTATTTGAGGAACCTCCACACCATCTTCCATAATGGCTGTACCTATTTACAGTCCCAGCAACAGTGCAGGAGGGTTTCTCTTTCTCTACATCCTTGCCAGCATTTTTTATTCTGTCTTTTTGATAATAGCCAGTCTAAATGGGGTGAGATGATATTTCAATGTTGTTTTGATTTTCATTTCCCTGATGCTTAGTGGTGTTGAGCATTTTTTCACGTGTCTGTTGGCCATTCATGTATCTTCCTTTGAGAAATGTCTACTCAGCTCTTTGCCCATTTTTTGATCGGGTTATTATTATTATTTTATTATTATGTTTACTGTTAAGTTGTGTGAGGTCCTAGTATATTCTGGATATTAATCCCTTCTCAGATATGTAGTTTACAAATATTTTCTCCCACTCTGTAGGTTGCCTTTGCACTTTGTTGATTGTTTCCTTTCTTGTGCAGAAGATTTTTAGTGTGATATAATCCCATTTGTTTATTTGTTCCTTTTGTTGCCTGTGCTTGCGGAGTCAAATTCATAAAATCTTTGCCCAGTCCAACTTTCTGAAGTGTTTCCCCTGTGTTTTCTTTGAGGAGTTTTATAGTTTCTGGGCATATATTTAAATCATTAATACACTTTGAGTTGATTTTGGCATAATGCAAGAGGTATGAGTCTAGTTTCATTCTACCTATGGATGTTCAGTGTTCCCAGCACCATTTATTGAAGAGGCAGACTTTTCTCCAATATTTCTTTTTGGTACCTTTGTCGAAGATCAGTTGGCTGTAAGTGTGTGGGTTGATTTTCGGGTTCTCTGTTCTGTTCCATTGGTCTGTGTGTCTGTTTTTATGGAACCAAGAAAAAGTTAAGTATGAAATAAAAAAATTTCTTGAAACTAATGAAAATAAAGACACGTACCAAAACCTTTGGGATACTGCAAAATCACTACTAAGAGGAAAGTTTATCACAATAAATGCGTATTGATATCAAAAAAGAGAAAGCTTTCAAATAAACAACCTAATGATACACCTCAAAGAACTAGAAAATCTAGGACACTCCAATCCCAAAATTAGTAGACAGAAAGAAATAACTAAGCCGGGAGCAGAACTAAATGAAATAGAAACCCCCAAAAAGGTACAAAAGATCAGTGCAACAAAAAGTTGGTTTTATGAAAACATAAGCAAAATAAACAAACCATTAGCTTGGCTAACTATAAAAAAAGAAGAAAGAAGAGTCAAATAACACAAATTAGAAGTAAAAAAGAGACATTACAACCAATACTACAGAAATTCAAAGAATCATTAGAGACTATTATAAACAACTATACACGAACAAATTTGAAAATCTGGAGGAAATGGATAAATTTCTGGACACACACAGACTACCAAGATGGAACCAAGAAGATATAGAAAACCTGTACAGCAACAAGACTGAAGCAGTAATCACCGTCTCCCAACAAAGAAAATTCCAGGACCAGATGGCTTTACTGCTAAATTCTACCAAACCTCTAAAGAGGAATTAATACTGAGTCTCTTCAAACTGTTCCAAAAAATTGAATCAGAGGCCATTTTCCTAATCTCATTCTATGAAGCCAACATCACCCGTGAAAAATCTCTATAATGAGAACTATCGTATAACTTCGTATAGATACCAAAACTGGACAAAGATACAAGAAAAGAAAACTACTCAGTCTTTTTCTGCCATGTGAGATCACTGCATTGCTGTAAAGAGATACCAAAACTGGACAAAGATACAAGAAAAGAAAACTACTCAGTCTTTTTCTGCCATGTGAGATCACTGCATTGCTGTAAAGCCACCACCAAGAAGAGCCTTACCAGATGTGTTCCCTGGATTTTGGACTTCCCATCCTCTGAAACTATGAGCAATAAATTTCCTTACAAGTTACCCAGTTCCAGGTATTTTATTATAAACAACAGAAGTGGACTAATACAGGAAATTAGTACCAGAGAAGTGAGGTGTTGCTTATAACAAATACTTGAAAATATGGAAGTGACTTTGGAACTGAGTGTTAGGCAAATGTTGGAAGAGTTTGGAGGTCTCAGAAGACAAAAAGAAAACAAGGTAAAGTTTGGAAGTTCTTAAAGACTGGTTAAATGGTGCTGAGCAGAATCCTGATAGAAATATGGACAGTAAAGGCCACACTAAGGAGATCTCAGATGTAAATGAGAAGGGATTTCTAGGAAATGGAGGCAAAGATCACCGTTGTTTTGAATTGGCAAGAAACTTGGCTGCATTCCATTCATGCCCAAAAGTTTTATGGAATGTGGAAGTTCAAGGTGCTGACCTAGGGTATTTGGCATAAGAAACTCCTAAGCAGCAAAGCATCAAGGAAGCTGCATGGCTACTTGTAACAGCATATGCTGAGTTATGGTGGCAAAAGCATGACATAAAGCCAGAATTTAAAAGAGAAGCTGAGCATAAAGATTTAGAAAATTTTCAGCCTGGCCATGTGGTAGAGAAGCAGACAGCATTTTCAGAGGAAAATGGAACGGTGCATCACAGCAACCATTTGCTAAGGAGACTTCTACAGAAGAAAAGGATTATCAAGAGAAGGGAATAAATACCTCCAAAGCATTTCAGAGATCTTGGAGGCTGTGTCTTCCATTACAGGCCCAGATGCCTAGATAGACAGAATTGTCTTGGGAAACAGGCCTGAGGTGCCCTCCATGGTGTTGCTGCCCAGGGCCACCTTAGGATGCTGCTCCCCACACCAGCACCCACGCTGCTTTGGTTGCTCCAGCTATAGCTAAATTGGCTCCAGGTGTGGCTGGATCCATAGCTTTGGAAAATACAAGCCCGAAGCCCTGACAGCATCCATGTAGTGTTAGGTCTGCAGGCTTGCACAATGCCAGAGCTCTGGAGGCTTGTGGACCCCAATGTAAAAGGATGTATATAGAAAAGTCTGGGGGCAGAAGAAGAGATCTGTCACAGGGGTGGATTCACCACATAGAATCTTCACTAGAGCAATGCCAAGTGGAAATATGGGGTTGGAGTTGCAGCAGAAAAACCCCAGCAGTGCCATGCCTAGTGGAGCCATATGAATAGGACCCTCCTAGAGACCCCAGAATTCGGGAGCTGCCATCATGCAACACCAGCCTGTGAGAGCTGAAGCATCACCTAAGACCAGGAAAGCCACAGAATCTGAGCTGCCTTAGGACTTGGGGACTGAACTCCCATACCAGTGTGCAGAGAATGCCAAACAGAGTCAAGGTAAATGATTTGCCAGATTTGGGATTTAATGCCAGCCCTGCTGGGTTTCAGAGTTGTTTAGGACCTGTTACCCCTTTCTTTTGGCCTATTTCTCCATTTGTGAATGGGAATATGTACCGTATGCTGTCCCACCATTGTATCTTGGAGGTAAATAACTTGTTTTGATTTTTCAGATGGGACCTTAAGATTTGAAAGATGGGGCCTTGAAAAAGTGATTAGATTGTAGGACCATGTCATAGTGAATGGATTAATAATGGTGGTCAGGGGCATGGTTCAAAGGGCTTTAAAAGGAGAGCACATGAAGAGTGTCTCTTTCTTTGCTCAGCCATTTTCTCGTAATAACTTCGTATAGCATACATTATACGAAGTGTCAAGGTAAATGATTTGCCAGATTTGGGATTTAATGCCTGCCCTGCTGGGGTTCAGAGTTTTTTAGGACCTGTTACCCCTTTCTTTTGGCCTATTTCTCCATTTTTGAATGGGAATATGTACTGTATGCTTGTCTCACCATTATATCTTGAAGTAGATAACTTGTTTTTATTTCACAGATGGGACCTTAAGACTTAGGACTTTTGAGTTGAAACAAGTTAAAACTTTGGGGCTATGGAGATGAAATGAATGTATTTATATGTGAAAAGAGCATGAATCTTGGGGGACCAGGGATGGAATATTATGGATTGAATTGTGTCCCCCACAAAGTTTAATGTGTTGGAGGCTTGGTCCTCACTGTGACAGTGTTACAAGGGTGGCAAGTACTATTAATTGAAAGATGGGGCCTTGTGGCTCTAGGAGGAGGAAGAGGAGGGGGAGGTGGGGGAGGAAGAGGAGAAAAGTGCAGGGGTGGAAGCTGTTGCCGAAACTGCTACTGCAAAAGTTCTCCTCACTACCCCCTTCCCCTCCTCTCAAGGCCCCTAGAAAGGTTGGAGCCGCCGCCGCTTGCAGTCGGTGACCACGCGACTGCGCCCACCCGCGTGTTACCCCCGGGCCCGCCCGCCCACGTCCAGCTGCGCCGCGGGAGCCCCACGGAGCCAGTGCGGCCTGGGATGGAGCCCAGGGAGGAAGAACAAGAAACACAAGAAGAGGAACATTTGATGGAAGAAAAGAAAAAGAAAAAGCAGGAAGAAAAGAAAAAGAAGGAAGGTGCTCAGAAAAAGGCTGCTGATCAAAAAACCAAAGTCACCAGAAACCCAACTCCTTGAGTCAGGAGTTGGAGGCCCAACACGGAGCCGGAGCAGCGTCTGTGAAGTGCCTGGGCTCCGCTGAGACCACCATGCCGCTTTCTCTTTGCCGTGGCTTCAGCCACTGCTGCTGCCACTGAAGGAGCGGCCATCTATTGTCTTTCCCCGCAGCGAAAGTGCAGAGCTACTCCAGCTTGGCCCGAAGGGGAGCCCTGGGAGCTGCAGGGAAGTTCCATGGTGGTCAGTGAAACCCTGCCACAATGAATAAAGATCAAAGAAAAGACACCAGAAATACGAAAAATCAAGAAAGTACACCACCCAAAGATAATAAATCTCAAGCTCTAGACCCTATAGAACAAGAAGCCCTTCAAATGACTGACAAGGAATTTCGAGTGATAATTCTTTTTTTTTTTTTTTGTCTTTTTGTCTTTTTTCCGTGTCCGGCAACGGATCGCAACCCTCAGTGCTGCTCCCGTACCGGACCGGGGACCGGCAACGGGATTGCAACCCTCGGCGCCGCTCCCGCACCTCGCTCAGCCAGTGAGCGGGAACCGGTCCGTATGTGGGATCCGAACC
>NW_007742584.1:0-792 GCF_000696425.1 Galeopterus variegatus
AGATGGCTTGGGTATTATGCCGCTTTCTGGAATTTAAAGTGCCCAAGAAAAAAACAAAGTAGTACTAATGAGCAATAATATACCAATTCCCACATTTCAAACTTGCATTTTGAAATATTTCCCATTGAATTATTGATAAAGTATATTATTATTTTATTGTTTTTATCCAGTTAACTTTTAGTCTTAGATATACTACTAACTAGCACTTTAATACTTGCATTAACTTCTAATTCTTTGTTGCTCTACAAATAGTTCATATAATATTCACAATAGAGATGCCACTATTCTGGAAATTCCATTCAATGCCTCCTATTCACTTTCACTCTCCTAAAATGGTAAAACCAGCTTAGGTAAATCATTTTTGCCCATGTCTCAATTTCATCCTTCAGCAAATTTTATATTTCTAACTTGAATGTGTGCTATTAGGCTTAGGTAATGTTAGGGCAATTTGCGATAAAATGATACAATAAATTGGCTTAAATCATGGAAATGTAATACTTCTGGGGAGAAACTGTACTGACCTTAAAAGTACCCAAGATTAGTATAATAAAAATGGTAAATGTAGCTCTAACCTTTCATTGAAACTATGTCAAAAGTTCTTGTTAGGTTTTTATTTGAGATTTTATACTTTATTTTAAGCAGCTGTCTTGAATATTTGTAGATGTGGGAACTAACAATGATAGGAATCACTTTCAAAAAGAAGGTATAAGAAGAGAGATGTGACTTGAATAGTTTCAGGGCAGCCTCCTGCTTCCATATCTGGATGGAAAGTCTTCCTGAGGTCTTTCTTTT
>NW_007742584.1:2595-3516 GCF_000696425.1 Galeopterus variegatus
TGAGCAATTACCATTGTCCATAAATGTAGTCTTCACAAAAATGAACCTCAAGAAAGAAAAGTTTGAGAACCCATAAGGGACCACAGTGGATAAGTATAACAGCAATAAATATCTGAGCTATTGAAACAAGCTATTGATTGTGAGATTTATCAGGAGTTATATAAGTACACATAATTACAATATTTAGGGTAGTATGTGTCCTGCACAGCAGATGGCACCTACATTATTTCTTGACAGACTGACTAAAGTTCTAACAGCAGGTTATGTTGAGAATTACTGCATCGATGTTTATGGGAGATATTGGGCTATAGTTTCCTTTTCTTGTAGCATCTTTGTCTAGTTTTGGTATTAGGGTAATGCTGGCCTCTTAGAATGCATTAGGAAGAATTCCCTTTGCTCCTGTCTTTGTAAGAGATTACAGAGAATAAGTAGACTTTCTTCCTTAACTGTTTGGTAGAATTCACCAGTAAACTCATCTGGGCCTGATGCTTACTGGCAGGCTATGAAATCTTAACATATCAGGGAATGGAAAACAATAGTGTAATTCTGCACTATTGATTTTCCTTCTGCATGGTCATTTATAACGTGTGCAATGCAGAGATTGTTTTTTTAAGAAAAATGATGCTAGATTCCTAACTATCTACTAAAGCAATATATGGGTGTTATAAGAAAGTAACTGCCAATTTCTGTTCCACAGCTTCCATAGCTTAACTACATTAGGATTAATTACGAAGTATTCTGAATTTACAAGTTTATGCACCATAGATCCAATGATTTTGACTCACTATGTCTCAAGTAGACTAAAACTTTGTATTAAAAACTTATGTAATAATAAATACAAATTAATAATATATGTAAATAAAATATAGATAAATTAATGTATCATAAAGTCATCAGAGACCATATACATGGAGGGAGTAT
>NW_007742584.1:5756-6801 GCF_000696425.1 Galeopterus variegatus
TCTGTATGTGGGATCCGACCCCTCGGCGGGAGCGCCGCCACGCTCCCAAGCGGCGCACTGTGGCAGTGGGCCACCAGGCCGGCCCTGTAACTGCATGTTTTAACTTTTTAAATAACTTGTAGGGTAATGGCTCCCGTCTAGGCTCATTCCCCTCATAAGACACAGGAGAATAAGTGAAATCACCTTCTTTTTGAGCCTGTTTTATTGCTCTTTGAAAGCCAATCTCCCCTAGTTCTGGGTATTTTTTTTTTTTTTTTGAAAAAGGATGATGAATACATTTACTAGGAGGCCATTTTTCTTGATAATATTTAGTTGCCTCTTCATGTAACTTTTTCTGATTTTCAGGGGTTAAAGGATCCTCATCAGAATATTTTTGTTTCTCAAATGAGTTACTGAGCTCATGAGCTGAGCCAACAATTAGAAAAGAAATCATTTGACTCTTGAGCTTTTAATGAAAAGAGCAGGAGACCCAAAAGGGGTCTGTTTGGCCATGGCTGCTTTTCTTCATAAAACTCCCTTTTGCTTAGAAGCTGCAACCGGGAATAAGCTATCTTGGGACCCTTAAATTGGTCCCTTCTTGTCTGACAGCAAGGGAGCTCTCTCTTGAGGATTATCACCCGGTACAGTAAATTCATTTACATTTAATGCCTTGCCTATCAAACTTGAATTCTTTCTGGAGCCACCTTAAAGCCAAGAAAACTGCAAATCTAAAATCAATTGAATAAAAGCATCCTGTAAGTTTATCCTTGTAAAACAAAAAAATATAATCTGTATAATGAATTAAATAAATTGAAGGAAATTTTTTATGAAATTGTTGGAAAACCAAATCTACAAATTTCTGACAAAATATAGGACTATAATCTGTAACTGCATGTTTTTTTTTTTTTTCCTTTTTGTCTTTTTTCGTGTCTGGCAACAGATCGCAACCCTCAGTGTCACGCCCGTACCGGACCGGGACCGGCAACGGGATTGCAAACCTCAGTGCTGCGCCCGCACCTCGCTCAGCCAGTGAGCAGGAACTGGTCTGTATGTGGGATCCGAACCC
>NW_007742584.1:7801-19671 GCF_000696425.1 Galeopterus variegatus
TTGATTCTTAATTCTTAATTCTTGTCCCATTATCGGGCACGCTTACTCACCTTATCCTGATGCGGCAGGTTTCCATGGCAGACCAAGGTTTTACTCTTTCATTTTCAGTCATCGACCCTTTGATGCGCCCTTCCTCATGGTGTCCCCCATATCCAGTGCCCCATGTTGGGTGCCAAAAATGTCCAACCCACGGGATATTCAACGCAGACCCTGGAGGGGGGAGTGGGAATTGGATGGGACAAGAGACATGAGAAATGGAAACCAGACAGTATTCTGATCAAGTCTCATTTATTAGCCAGAAGGTCACAGTTTATATAGACAGCAGGAGGGAATCAGCAGATAAGAAAATGAGCAGCAGATGGTTTACTGAGAAAACTGCAGGGCGGGTTGTTCCAGTAAATGGAAAATTCCCATTATCTATGGCAAGTTGCAAAGTTACCTACACCCATAGTGCACAGGATGGGGAGGGACGGAAGATAACAGCAAACAAAGCTCTGAGACCTCGAGGCAATAGCTGGGCAGGCTCTTTTGGCTCCAGATAGGCAGGCAGCTGGGCTCTAATGGCTCTGGACATATAACTGAAAAACTTGTATTATGAATGGAAAGAGAAAGAAGGAAATATCTAACTAGACATAAGGAAATAAATACTGGAATACAGTAGTTTTCTATAAATACTTGTTTGAATAAAATATTTGTTATATGGGTTATTGGTGGTGGAGATGTTTTGTGGGAAGAAAATGAAATCATCTATAATGAGAGCTTGAGGCAAAAATTGTGGTATCCTCTTAAGGATATGATTTCATGTAAGAACAACAGAGACAAAATATAGACCTGCAGTTCATTTTTGTGGAGGATGTTACTGCAGTCATAAGAATATATGAATTATTCAAAGTGGAAGATATATGGAGAAAAGCAGGTGGTTGAGAAATAGTCATTACTGCTTTCCTTCTCTTGGGGTAGGGTAGGATAAGGGTGGGAATGGAGTTGACAAAATTTTGTATAATCTTTCTTCTATATTTCCTGGGCAATAATAGGATGATAATAATTTCTAAAATAGCAAGTATCATAATAAGATATAATACATTACTTATACTCCTTACCCTCCATTGTACTATATGTTCCTTGAGCATACAATAATTTATCTACTTTCTTCAGAGTAATTAGAAAGCAATTAGTAGGTATTTACTGGACATTTGACAAATCTATTAACAAGAAAAGTCTCTACCCATCTCTAGATATAAAATACTAAGGTACTACTTCCACCTAGTGATAGCTGCTAAAATTGAGGATTCCAGCTCAAGGCAACCAGCAATATAGTGTATTACAAATCCAAATATTTAGATATGACATTCTTCACCTATTGCTTTAATTATGGCAAATTAGGTATTTTTTATTGTGAGATAGTTCTGTTTTTGTAATTGTGCTTAGATATTTACCTAAATTGACTCATTTATTCCATAGAACAATGATTACATACATTTCATCAAAAGAGGAACTTAGAACTTAGATAAGTAAAATAAATTTCCCAGGATGACATGAATGATAATCACAGAACAGACATATAAAGATGAATATACCCAGAAAATATACAAAAAGGGAGCCAAAAGTAAGGGGTGGGGAGAGAAAGAGAGTACAGTGATTGACAATGCAAACAATCACTCACGTAGTATCTACTTTGTGGCAAGCACAGTTCTAAGTCCTATACATATCATGAAATTATTTAACACTCAACCATCGTAAGTGAAAATCTATTATAATGGTCATTCTTTTTCTGTAGACAAGAAGATGTTAGCACACAACATTTAAGGCATTTGTCCAAGTTCACATACTTAGTTGAGAGATGGCGCCGTGATTTAATTTCAATCCTTTGTTTCTGCACTGTGCCATGTTAAAGAAAAAAGTGTGGTCAGTAGCATGAAACCACACATAATAGAAAATTTAAGGCAAATTGGGTTTGTTTATTGGGAATTTAGCAACAATATGGAAGTAATAGTTGTAGTTGATTTCATGGAAATATAAGCCAGATGAAAGAATTTTTTTATTAGAAAATGATTGATAATTAAATGAGGTAAGAAATTATAAACAAATCATTTCAAAAATGGTTGTTAAATGCATAAATTATATATCTTGAGAGGTCATATGATAAATATGGGTATTCTATGTATATATAAAGAGAAGAAGCATGTAATTACTGATGCAAAAAAATTAGAGGTATTAAGGGGAGGATTCAAAAATGGGAAAAATGACTGGAAGATGTTAAAGTAGCATAACAGTCAATTAGGCATATAAAATAAAAGAAGGAAGAAAGTAAAAGGTGAGGCAGTTATTGAGATTGGCTTTTTATGCCAACAACTAGCTATTACCATTAACCTACATCACCTTGAGAATCTTGCGTATGTCTGGTGACAGAAAAATTGTTGTAAAAATAAGGATTGTGTTAAAGCTGAATTGATTTTTTTCTCTTATTTTCCAGATATTCAAATGTAATTGGAGAAGCCATTAGGTTTACATGAATATTATTTGAAATGGTAGTTGTATTTCAGAAAACCTTTACATGAAACCAAATTATTTTAAACAAACCAGTGTAAAAAAATATTTAAATGTATTTAAATATTTTCAAGTATTCAATACATTGAATCTCCCAAATTCTGAGTCTATCCCCATTGTTTTCTCTTCTTTTCCTTTAATTTAAAAGATAATTTCTTCCCGTTTCCTGTTTTTTAAGTTTTTTAATATTAGTAATTTAAAAGAGTCAGAGGGAAGTCTGGACACTTTATGTGAGTATGTACAACATTATGTCCCTGCCTTTATCTCAGCCTGACAGGAGAGAAAGGAATACCCTACAGGCACTTGGGCTACAATAAACACTGCAAAAGTCAAGGCAGCAGAGTAAGTTCAAGCAGTTTCACACTTTACCACCCATAATGTGTGCCATGGGTATTAGCCAGGAAAGCTGGTGTTCCTCCCACCAATACAATCAAAAGCAGGAAATACGTGGCAAAGACTAAAACATAAGCGAATTTATGTGAATACTTACAAGACGGGAATGACAACTGATAAGCAGAGATGATTTATGAAAAGAAGCAAATTTGTAATACCACCCTACAATTCCCTAGCAGGTATCAGGAGAATTTGCCTCTCTTCCTAGACTTTGGGCTTAGTATAGTTTGGTGATTTTCAATTACATCCTAAAGAGCACTACACCTCTCTTTAATAACTCAAGTTATTAAATTCAGTGCCTACAATGGAGACTCTTTTGCTCTGTAGCTTTGACTAGAGACTTCTATTTAATGGGTTGCATAAATTCAAATTCCACATATAATTTTATCTCATAAAAAGGTTTATTCTGATTTTTCTTAATGAAAACTCTCTGGTGCAATGAAAAGAAAAAGATTACTTCAGTAATTAGTAAAATGGAGATAACAGTACAGTTACCACAAAGTTTTGCAAAATTGTAATTGTTCAGTCTAGAAACTAGTATTGCTTTATTAATCAAGTTCATTATGCTTTCTGCTTCATTATTTAGCTTTGTGACTCTTCACAGTAGCATTATTTAGATACAATTTTCTGCCTAAGTTACATGAGAAAGCAAAAATTAAAAAAAAAGTTCAATGTCTGTAACTCAGTTACTCTAATCCAAAATCCAAAATATAAATTAGGTCAAAGTTTCTTCATTATTCATGTTTAATTTGAAATGATTAATGATAAAATAAAAATATTTAAAAAATAGTGGAGTCAGGTCTTAGCTAACAGGCTCTGTATACACACAGAGTATGGCATTGTCCATGGTGTTATTAAAATTATGCATTTCTGATGTTGACACAAAACAAAAATGAGCAGGCATAACAGTAAGTTAAAATTTTCTTATTTTCACATATTGTTATAAGAAAACTGATCCAAATCCCTTATGCACATACGAGTATTTTTTCTTCAGCATGTGTTCCAGCTACATAAAAGTTAAAGAAGTTATTTTTGATGCAATATAGGTCATAAATACTTAAAAAAGAGGTTTGAACTGATTAAAAAAAATGAAGAGGACATACAAAAAATTAAAGAGATATCCCACATTCATGGATTTGAAGAATCAACATTGTTGAAGTGACTATAGTACCCACAGTGATCTGCAGAGGTAATCCAATTCTTATCATTATACTAAAGATATTTTTTCACATAAATAGAAAAAAAAATCTAGAAATTTGTATGGAACTACAGAAGACCGCAAACAGCTAAACTAATTCTGAGCAAAAAGACAAAGCTGGAAGCATCACATTACCTGACCTCAAAATATATGAAACTATAGTAACCAAAGCAACATGGTAGTGGCATGAAAACAGACACAAAGAACAATGAAACAGAGTAGAGAATATGGATATAAAGCCACATATCAACAGCCAACTAGTTTTCTACAAAAATGACAAGAATATAAATTGGGAAAATGACAGTCTTTTCAATAAATGGTGCTGGGAAAACTGGATATTCATATGCAGAGGAATGAAACTAAACCCCTATCTCTCTCCATACACCAAAAATCAACTCAAAATGGATTAAAGATTATCTATTTGGTACTAAAATATAAGACCAAAACTAGGAAACAACTAAAGAAAACATAGGGGAAATGCTTTAGGACATTGGTTGGTCTGGGCAAAGATTTCATAAATAAGAATTCTAAAACACAGTCAACAAAAGAAAAATACATAAATGAAAGTACATTAAACTAAAAATCTCTGTAGAGTAAAGGAAACAATCAAGAGAGCAAAGAAACAACATGTAAAATGAGGGAAATTATTTGCAAACTATTCATTTGACAAAGGATTAATATCCAGGATGAAAACAGTCTACAGATTCAACACAATTCTCATCAAAAATACCAATGACATTCTTCACAGAAATAGAAAAAAAAAAACAAAAAAAAAACAAAAAAACTAACGTTCATATGGCACATGAAAAGAACCTGAATAGCCAAAACTATCCTAAGCAAAAATAAATAAATAAATACAACTGGAGGCATAATACTACCTGATTTCAAATTATACTACATAGCTATCGTAACCAAAACAGCATGGTACTAGCATAAAAACAGATACTCAGGCCAATGGAACAGAATTGAGAACCCAGAAATCAACCCACATACTTACAGTCAACTGATCTTCAAGAAAGGCACCAAGAACATACACTAGGGAAAGATAGCCTCTTCAGTAAATGATGCTGGGAAAGGACATCCATATGTAGAAGAATGAAACCAGACGTGTAACTCTCACCATACACCAAAATCAACTCAAAATGGATTAAAGGCTTAAATGTACATCCTGAAACTATAAAACTCCTAAAAGAAAACATAGGGGAAACACTGTAGAAAGTAGGACTGGGCAAAGACTTTATAAATATGACCCCAAAAGCACAGGGAACAAAAGGAAAAATAAACAAATGGGATTATATAAAACTAAAAAACTTCGGCACATCAAAAGAAACGACAGAAAGAAAAGAAAGCTTACAGAGTATGAGAAAATATTTACAAGCTATACAACTATAAAGGATTAATATTCAGAATATACGAGGAATTCAAACAATTTAGTAAAAAAACAAGTAACCCGATTAAACAATGAGTAAAGCAGCTGAATAGGCATTTCTCAAAGGAAGATAAATGAATGGCCAACAGACATGAAAAAAATGCTCAACATCACTCAGCACCCAGGAAATGCAAATCAAAACCACGTTAAGATATCATCTCACTTCAGTTAGACTGGTTATTATCAAAAAGAAAGAGAATAACAAATGCTAGCCATGATGTGTAGAAAACTGTTGGTGGGACTGTGAAATGGTTCAGCCGTTACGGAAAATGGTATGGATATTCCTCAACTACAGATAGAACTGCTATACTATCCAGAAATCCCACTTCTGGGTATATACCAAAAGGAATTGAAATCATTTTGTCAAAGTGATACCTGTTCTCCCATGTTTACTGCAGCTCTATTATAATAGCCAAGAGTTGGAAACAACATAAATGTCTAATGATGGATGGCTGGATAAGGAAAATGTAATATATTTACCGAATGGGATACTACACTGCCATAGAAAAAGAATAAAATACTGCCATTTGCAGCAACATGGATGAACTTAGAGAAAATTATATTAAGTGAAATAAGAAATACTGCATGTCCTCTCATCTAAGTGGAAGCTAAAAAAAAATAAATAAATAAAAAAGAAAGAAAGAAAAGAAGAAAGATACAACAATCACAGCAATACATTGAACTTTTAAACAAAGACAACAGAACTGAGGTTACTTGAAGCAGGAAATGGGGAAGAGGGTCGGGCTAAAGGAGGAATTAGTAAAGGGCCACAAAAATTAATTACATTGTATAATGTCAAATATATTGATTATCCTGATTTGAACATCACATATTGCACACAGGTATTTATATCCAATGCTGTATTCCACAGATATGTTCAATCAACTATGTTCCAATAATCTTAGAACCCACTTCTCTAATGAAGACATAAGAATGGCTAACAAATACATGAAAAAAATGTTCAGCATCGCTAGTCATCAAAGAAATGCAAACCAAAACTAAAATGAGAAATCATCTCACCCAGTTAGAACAGATATTATCAAATAGACAAAACATAACAAATAATCATTGCAGAGAGAAAGGAACATTTACATACTGTTGGTGGGAATGTAAATTAGTACAGATACTGTGGAAAACAGTATGGAGATTTCTCAAAAAACTACAAATAGAACTACCATATGATCCAGCAATGCAACTACTGAATATATATTCAAACAAGAAATCAAAATGTTGAAGAGCTATCTGCATCCCCATGTTTATTGCAATATTATGCACAACAGCCAAAATGTGAAGTCAACTTGAGTGTCTCTCAACTGATGATTGAATAAAGAAAATGTGAAATACACACATACAAGCATACACATGCATGAATACTATGCAACCATAAAAAATGAAATCCTGTTATTCACGGAAGCAAAGATAAGCCTAGAGAATATTAGGTTAAGTGAAATAAACCAGGCACAGAAAAAGAAATACCACATCTTCTCACTCATACATGGGTACTTCAAAAAGTTAATGGAAACATTTGTATTGTGGTTTAATTCTATTTCACCACAAAATTTTTGAAGTACCCTTTTGGTTGAAAGTTTGAAAAAATTGACATCATAACAGTAGAGAGTAAAATATTAGTTCTATATACTGGGAAGGGGAGGGGGAGGAGGAGGGCGGGAGAGCTTGACCAACAGATACAAAACTACAGCTAGAAAAAAGGAATAAGTTTTAGTGTCTATAGCACTGTAAGATGAGTATAGTTAACAACAGTTTGCTATATAATTTCAGAGAGCTAGAAGAGAGGATGTTGAATGTCCCCGACACAAATAAATGACAAATGTTTAAGGTGATGGATATGGTAATTACTTTAATTTGGTCATGGCACATTGTATACATGTATCCAAATATCACATTTTATATGTACAACTATTATGTCAATTAAAAGTAAAAAAGTACATTAAACTAAAACAAAATAATAGGTTTGAATGTTATTACCACAAATAAACAATAAATGTTTAAGATGATGATATGCTAATATAATCATTTAATCAATGCACAATGTATACATGCATCAAAATATCACATTGTATAAATATGTACAATTATTATGTGTCAAACATAAAAAATAAACACATCGGTTTTAAATTAATTTTTATTATCCAAAGAGAATTTCCCAAGTTTAAATAAAATGTTGTAAGATTTATTAAAATTGGGTAATTCTTTTATTTAACATTAACAATAATTTACAACCACTATAAATGTCAGGAAGTTTAACGAATAAATAAGTATTTTTATAATATTGAAAGACTACATGTAAGAATTCTCATTTTTGTGATTCAACAGGCCTACATTACTTAGAATATATACATTTGTAGTATTTGGCACCAAGTTTCCAGCAGACCATTTATAACCATTAGCATTATTTGGCACAGTTTAGCTCAGATATTTTTCTTTCTTTTTATTTCTTTTTTTCTCTTTCTTTCATTCGTTTTTTTTTTCTTTTCTTTCCCTGTTCTTTTTGCAATTACAGCCACATTTAAATTGCAAATTAAAATTTTAAGATAAATATTATAACAAATACAGAGGAAATAGAGACCTTTCCTTGACCCATGTTTTTACATTTTTGTTGTACGTATTGTAGATTTTTTTCATTGTCTACAATTTTGCTTCCAAATAACATAAATCTTATTTCCTATAAAAGCATTTAAAAATGAGTGGCATTAGACTACAACTGAACAATAAGAACAAAAGTAAATGAGCAATAATGGTATTTTCTTGCATTATACATTTTCGAAAAGACTGCCCACTAATTTGAGGCATTAAAAAACAAATTATGCATACACGTAACAAATTTATGCTAATTACTCTGATTTGATCATCACACATTGTATACATATATCAAAATATAACTCTGTACCCCATAAATATGTACAATTAATACAAGGCAATTAAAAATACGTTTATTAAAGCAAACTGTTTTCTTCATTATGCTGGATGTGCCATCAGGTTAAGGTTATAAGAAATTGTGGATGAGACAAATAATGCAATATAAAGTGGAAAGTGCAATTATAAAGCTATCTAAAAGTAACTGTTTTAGAGCAAAATGTGAAGTCAACTTGATGTATTGTACATTTTTTTCATTGTCTACAATTTTGCTTCCAAATAACATAAATCTTATTTCCTATAAACGCATTTAAAAATGAGTGGCATTAGACTGCAACTGAACAATAAGAACAAAAGTAAATGAGCAATAATGGTATTTTCTTGCATTATACATTTTCGAAAAGTCTGCCCACTAATTTGAGGCATTAAAAAACAAATTATGTATACACATAACAAATTTATGCTAATTACCCTGATTTGATCATCACACATTGTATACATGTATCAAAATATAACTCTGTACCCAATAAATATGTACAATTAATACAAGGCAATTAAAAATACATTTATTAAAGCAAACTGTTTTCTTCATTATGCTGGATGTGCCATCAGGTTAAGGTTATAAGAAATTGTGGATGAGACAAATAATGCAATATAATGTGGAAAGTGCAATTATAAAGCTATCTAAAAGTAACTTTAAGAAGAAGAGAGTAATACACTCTCCTTGGGGTTCTCAGAAATGATTTAATAAGGATATTTTGATTTTAGTCTTCAACTGTTAATAAGAGTTTATCAGGTGGTCTAGGGACAAGATCTTTCTAAACTGGTGTAAGAACATCTTAAAAGGTTTACAGAAATAAAATAACATCATCACTGAGGAACTGTGACTTGATTTGGATAGAAGATAGCAGGTGGAGGTATAACAATAACAAGAAAGTTGGTGAGGTCAAATCAGTGACGGTCTTATTCATCAGATTGCTACAAAATTTTAGTGTTATCCTACAGGTGAAAAAGAAACATAAAAAAGTTTAAACAGTGATATAGCATAATCAAATTTGTTCTTGGAACAATTGCTCAAATATTTAGAAGATAAATCAGAAGAGAAAAAAATAGGCTGAGAGATCATGTAAGAATATTATACTTACATGAAAGATTCATAGTAAACTGGGATAGCAACGTAAATGGAGAACAGCATAGACTAAGTGGCAGCATCACAAAATTAATGAACATTCAGATGTTGAAGTTTGGAGCAAGGTGAACTTTAAGATTGATTACCAGCTCTTCAGCTTCTGAATCAGATGTTTAGATAAGTGATGGTATCATTAACAAGAAAGAAAATAAAAGAGAAAAATGAGATTTGCACCAGGTTCACTGGGGTAGGAATGGAATAACAATGAGTTTTACATGTGGTTAGTCTGAGGTGTGTATGTCAGTATGGAGTTTGCTCACAGACACATATCTAGGAATTTTTTATCCTATAGGTTCCAGGTTCCAACCTGGAACAGTTTCCATAATGATGTAACTTTTAAATCTCATTCTAACTTATTGTAGTGATGTTTGTTTAGAATTAATATGAAAATTAATATGTAAATTATAAATTAATATGTAAATTATGAAAATTACAGAGTTTGATCCATATGGATGTTGGATGATATGGCTTGTGAGAAAATTTCCAGAGTGTGCACACTGATGACCACGAGAAAGCATTTAGCCTCAGAAAGTTGTTTATGTATGTATGTATGTATGTACACAGGTACACATATATGCGTGTACACACTTTTCATTCATTCATTCATTCATTCATTCACTTGAGGCCTGAATGATGTTTACAATACTATGGATTTTAAATGTATTAGGTATGGCCTACGTTCTTCCATCATGAAAGGAGTATCTCACCACATCTTGTTTAATTATACCTATCTACCTTATTTATTTATTTTACCTGCCTGACTTTTGTGAAATAAGTTAGAATACTTACAGAGTATTTACTATGCACCAAACTATTATGTGTGCAATAAAATTTGCAGTTTATATTGTACATTCATTGTTTATAAAACCCAATGGTAAATTCTCACAATAATTTTTTGAGGTCTTAAAATGACATACAAAGAATAATAGTGAATGCTACCTACTTTTGCATATTCTAAGAAAAATAAAATTAACTTTTGCTAAGAGCATTTTCTCATATCTTTAGCACCTAAGATCATTTTAAACTTAGGTCTCCAAACTTAATTGTATTAAAAACACCATTGAACAAATTAGTCTATTTTGTTTTTTCCAGAGGGAGAAGCAAACATGAGGAGCTTTAATTTCTAAAGAGGTTGTTAATCCAACATTTGCTTCAGTATTTTATTGCTTTTTATTTTTATTTTTTACATTTTTCTACTTGCCTAGACACTTTCTTTTGTTTTTATAAAGCTTCAATCTGTGTTCTACATGAACAGAATAATTCAATTTCAAACAGAAGTCTCACACATGGAATTCATATGCTGGATACAGCCTAGACGGGTCATTTTGAAGCCTTAAAAATCTTTTTTTCATGTTAAAATTATGAGAGCAACAGATCAATATCGAGCCATTTGTTTTCTATCTTTGAATAATTGCAATATCATTTAGCCTTAAAAACATATTAATAAAGGGACAAATGTTTTATATATTATTAAAATACAGCAAACCATAAAATGGTAAATAGAGTCAAAGTAAAATCATATTTTCTTGTATTTTCCCTTATATGCAATTACCTAACATAACTTGATTATATAAGTATTCCTTTATGTAAGCATTTAAAAATAATGCATATTATAAACTAATAAAAATTAAAGTCTGTTTAAAAATTAAAGTCTATGATAACTAAAAGATAAAGACGTTTAAGTATAAACTAAAATAAGTAAGCTTTACCCAACACTTGAAAATTTGAAAGAGAAATGTTAGTATGTGTCAGATAAAGCCCTACAATGTGTATTCAACCAGAACAGTAGTTTGAGTTTGGACTGAAACTGAGACGCAATAGGCTTTATTCAGGACTAGTTTTATACAGCTTAAGGAAAGGATACAGCCACCGTCTACAGTGGATATCTCATGACTACCTGAATTTCCCAAATTTGCTCCACATATAGGATGCTTGTTGTCTTGAGAGATGTGACTGAGAGAGCGTGGGCAAATTCATGTTAAAATACCCATCAACTCCGGGATCTCTTCAGCTTGTATACCTTGCTTGTCAGTTAGAAAGTTCGGTGTTTTATAACTAGCTTCTATTCTCTAGTTCAACTGTGTTCACAATAAAGTTTAACTCATGACTCGATAAATTTTGACTATGAGGTATAGAAGCAATTACTCTGGCGTTCACCCAGTTTGCACTTCTTACCCTAAAAATCAGTTTATGGCCAATAACAATTAACAGCAAGTCACTGTTATTGTTAATTTTGCTTT
>NW_007742584.1:20288-21281 GCF_000696425.1 Galeopterus variegatus
AAAATCAGTTTATGGCCAATAACAATTAACAGCAAGTCACTGTTATTGTTAATTTTGCTTTTGTCTGTTCTTTTATCTATTATGATGTAATTGTCATGCAATAAACTGTGCATAAAGTATATATTTGATAAACTACTCCATATGTATACACTGTTAAAACCATAACCACAATCATGATAATGAACATATCCATTCTAATCTCAAAAGTGTCCCTTCCACTCTCTTCACAGTCCTGCCCCAGAGCTAACCAGTGAACTGATTTTAATCACTAAAGATTAGTATAAATTATCTAGAATTTACATTGAAATAATTATAAAGTATATTTGTTTTTGTTTGACTTATTTCACTCAGCATAACTAATTAATTTGAGATACACCTATGTTGTAACATATGTGATCCCCTTTTTTCTTCCTGAGTAATATTGTGCTGTCTGGATATAGCACAGTTCATTTATTCATTCCCCTGCTGATGGACATTCAATTGTTTCCCTTTTGAGGCTATTATAAATAAAGTTACTATAAACATTCTGTGTAAGTCTCTATATGAACATATGCTTTCATTTCTCTTAGTTAAATACCTAAACTGGGGCTGGCCCGGTGGCGCACTCTGTAGAGTGCGGCGCTTGGGAGTGCGGCGGCGCTCCTGCCGAGGGTTTGGATCCCATATAGANGAATGGTATAAGAAACAAGTGGCTTAATCATACTCCAAACATGAGGGATGGAGAGAGAGAAACAAATTGTGTTTGGTCTTCAGCTTAGGCAACCTGGAACAGTTTCCATAATGATGTAACTTTTAAATCTCATTCTAATTTATTGTAGTGATGTTTGTTTAGAATTAACATATGACAACACTCTACACTCTTACATGAATTTGTCTTACAACTATACCAAATCAAGTTACTACACGTACCTGGTTGCCAAATCTTTTCAACTTCATAATACACTTGAAAAATGAAAATCATGAATCATTTAAAATACATTATTTTAATTTTTT
>NW_007742585.1:0-291 GCF_000696425.1 Galeopterus variegatus
CACTTAATGTATTGACTCCCAGGCAAAACAGCACGCGCCAAGGACCTCCAGTCCGCCGCCGCACAGGGAAGGTGGGCTAAACCCTGGAGGATGGTCTCCATCCAGGGGGCATTGAGCCCATCCTCCATGACTGCCTTTTTTAATTCTTTAAGATCGCCAGTTTCCCAAGGGTACCAGGCGGCGGGACGATTCCCTCCCGGGTTAACATTAACAGGAAACAATCTACAGATGGCTGAATCTGAGGGAGGAGGGAGGTACAGAGGTGGAGGTGCCAGGGATGAAGGGGAACAA
>NW_007742585.1:3745-10495 GCF_000696425.1 Galeopterus variegatus
ATTTTTTCATGTGTCTGTCGGCCATTCGTATATCTTCCTTTGAGAAATGCCTATTTAGCTCCTTTGTCCATTTTTCAATTGGGTTGCTTGTTTTTTGTTGTAAAGTTGTTTCAGTTCCTTGTATATTCTGGATATTAATCCTTTGTCAATTGTATATTTTGCAAATATCTTCTCCCACTCTGTCAGTTGTCTTTAAACTCTAAGCGCTTCTTTTGCTGTGCAGAAGCTTTTTAGTTTGATATAATCCCATTTGTTTATTCTTCCTTTGGTTGCCCATGCTTTTGGGGTCGTATTCATGTCTAATGTTAAAACCACCCTATGGGCTATCAGTCTTCAAACTTTTCATCAACATTGAATTATATTTCCACATGGGCAATGACCTAATTACTGATAATCATTAAGTGCCCTTATGAGATCCCTTATATTCAGTTTCAAACAAGAGCTCTTTAAGGTCCCAAACTTATAAGATGCAAAATTTAATTATTTTCAGTGTTCAAATATCAGGCAAGAAACTGAGAAGTTTCATTTCTGAAAACCATTAAGACTTTCAGACACTGTAAAGCTCTTCCAACATTGCTGAATTCAATGCATACTCAGGTGTTGCTTACGAACCAATTATAACATTTTCCCCAGGTGATATAAACATATTTTAGCGATTTTAAACCTTGAAAGACTTTTCCATGATTTCCTTTTTTACCTTTTCAGTTTCTCTTTTTTCTATTTTCTTAGTAGTGCAATAGTATAGTGCAATAGAACCCTGAGTTTTACTTCATAAAATGGAGTAAGAATCTTAGGTAGCATTCCCCGGGCTTTGGCCATTTCTTGTGCTATAATTTCAACACCTTAAATATTTGTTTTCTAAAAATCACTGATTATTGAGTATATTAATTTGATTTTTTATATTATAGATATATTTGGGGCTTTATTTATTATTAGCATAAATGCATTGAAAAGTTAAGATCACAGAAATATGATTTCTAACTAAAGTCAGTTGATCACAGAAAGTCAGAGAACTCATCTCTAAATAACATCCATCAGCTTTGTTATCTGTTATTTTCATTTGTTATTTTTATGGAAATATATTTTCTAGAAAGTTGTGTTTACTTCAGAATATGTATTTACAATACACGCACAAACACAGTCATACACTTAGAAGATAAAGGATACAATGTATCTTTAAAATTAATCACACATATTTTTCATGTAAACTTCCTATTTTCTTACCTATTAATAAAGGCTCATCCCATAGTTTCTCTTTTTTATGATGTACTCTCATACCTTTCCAGTCCTGAGTTATCTCCGCTTTCTCTGAATTCCAATGTCTCTTAAAAACAACACTGTAAAAGATACTATTTTGTCATCCTAAATTATCAATTGTTTCTCTTTAATTTGTAAAACACTGGAGGACGGCAACCATGCCATGAAGATGCTAATAGTTTATCAATGGGCACTTAGTGGACATTAAATATATTGCATAACATTGCAGTCTATTTCTATTCTTACACAAACAATAAGTCACATAAATAATCATTCATTGCACTAATATCCACGTAGAGAAGCTGTACAGATTAGGTAATATAGACAGTGATGGAAGTAATTTAACAGCTACATACTTTATTTTTTGTTTCTTTAAATTTGCTATTGAAATGTCTAGGTTTTATAGTCATTAATGTGCATAACGAATAGAAGATGAAATGAAACACAAATTTAAACTTGCAGGTTAGTCTTAGAATAATTAAGGAATTGAGGAATAAGGGTGGCAATGTGTATTATCCTCTATTTATTATTGCTTTTCTTTTACTTCTTTTTGTCTTGCCACTTAGTGATTGAAAATAATCATGAAACAACATGGCATATTATAAAAAGTAGGTAAACAGAGGATAGAGAGCCTTGGATGCTCGATCAGGCTTAGCCATTTAATTATTGATTTAATTTAGGCAAGTGACTTAGCATTTATGTCACTAATGATATTTTCATTGGTAAGACAAAAAGACCACTGAAGGTGAGATGTAATGTTTTTGATCAAGTATTTTCCATGTTTATCAACTATGCTGATATCCTTCCTTTGTTAATTTTCAAGCAGTAAATACCACTAACAGACTGCATTATTCTAGCTGTTTTCATACACACTTATGTTAGGCTTTATTATTCCTGATACAATTAAAAAGTATGAATGACCCTTTTGTATTAATGTCTGATTGTGCATTCATCTATATACCTTTTTTCCACCTTCTTTATCTTTTAAAATGAAGCTATCATGTGATTGACACATATATATTCTTTTATATATATTAATCCCCTTTTCTTTTCAAATGGATTGTTAGACATAACTACCTTTTTAAATTAAATATATTTGAGTTACAGCAAGGCATTATTTATTTAGAATGTTATCACGTGTTTATATGAACACCAACAATTATTAAGGAACTAACTGTAAGACATGGTTAGAATATGAGAGGAGTTACATGAATCAAGTTCAACATCTTAGATGATTTAAAGAAATTGCCAGTGTTATTAGAGTTACTACATAGACATAATTCAGCTGTGAACCAATTGTCCAACTTCAAAGTACTCACCTTTATAAATAACCTTGTACACTATTCAGACATGCAAAGAATCCTTATGTAACATATGCCATTTAATGCTTTATGAGCTGTCTTTTTTTCCTGCCGCTTTTCCAGTCTAATCCACCTTATCCCAACAAGCAACTAATATTCACACATCTTGTTCAAAGACTGTATCATTTGCTTGGAATGACAGAGTTAGTTTTGTTTTGGCCTTTCCATAATAAAAAGTATCCTAAAGAGCTATTTAAAATGATGTCTTACATGAATATTATTAATACGGACAGGGCTTGATAGCTTATATACATCCATCATGGGTACTCAATTACTTTTTGTCAAATATAAAAGGATTCTCATAATGTTTGTATTTTGTTTTATACCCATAGTTTGTTCACAAACTCAATTAAAACTGTAGAAGTGTCTGCTGCATTCATTTGTATCATATCTTCATTGACAGCAGATTTTCACTGTAATAAAGGTAGATATTTAAAAAAAAATTTCAATAGATATGTGACCATACATTCCAGAAAAACAAAATGGCTATATAAATAATAGCAATTATATTAGTAAATATAAAAACAAAACAAAAATAAAGTGGCTTTGCCTGTATATTTTCTTAAAAAAAATGTCTAAGTGAAATGTTTGTGCCTCATTCACTTGTCATGTTATTCCTAAATTTTATTTAGAAATAACCTTAAGTAGCTTTTAACTTGTGATTACAATTTTTGCCTTATGATTTTTTTTTTATATTTGTTGATGAGAACTTCCATGTATGAGGTTTTTTTTTTTTTTTTTTTTTTCCTGCAGGGGAAATTGATTTTAATTGTCTAGTTGTATCACATTATCATTTCTGTTGCTGATGCTTTAAAATATAAAGTTTTGAAAACAAAGTTGATAATTGTGAAATGTTCCTTTGAAGATACTCTCCTTTTTAATTTCTTATATCAGTTAACTTTGTTTAACACTGTATCTCAAAGTTGAAAAGTAAATTTTCAAAGGAGATTTTAAATTAATGGTATAAAATTTATTTCAAGAGAAGAGAATTACATTCTGGTAATTGTGAGCCAATTTTTAATTATGGAAGTATACAATAAAGAACTTATACAATAAAGAACTTTTGGTTTTCCTATACAGATAGAATTATTTGGTTTTCTATTTAATCCTAATGGCAGTTTAAAGAGAACATACTAAAATGATGTTTCTGTTATAATCAATACACTCATAACATAGAAGTCAATAAAACATAATATTCTGATAGTGTGACTTACTCCAGTTTGAGAAAATACCCACTCTTAGGTGCCAATATTGTAGATAAGTTTTAGATGAGATCTTAGTGTTCCCAAGCAAGGGCTTGCTGCCTGATGTGCACAGAAGCCCATACCATGGTACCCGTTTTTTAAAAAACAAAAGGCTTTACTGTGAGTCTGCCTGGCAAAGACACAGAAGGCAATGCTCTCAAATCTCTCTCCTTCAGCCAGGGTCTGGACAAGTTTTTAAAGGATCAGTAATGATCAGGGACTGAGGATTGGCTGGTTCATGTTCAGACCACATGACTAGGCAAAGGGTGATTAGCTGGGCCTCAGTCAGGTCATATGACTCAGGCAAGAGCTGATTGGCTAATGAGCCAAGAGC
This sequence comes from Galeopterus variegatus, assembly GCF_000696425.1. Taxonomy (NCBI): domain Eukaryota; kingdom Metazoa; phylum Chordata; class Mammalia; order Dermoptera; family Cynocephalidae; genus Galeopterus; species Galeopterus variegatus. The sequence continues at coordinate 7,942 of NW_007742585.1, forward strand.
TGATTGTTGGGGCTGAGTCAGGCCATCTAATTCAGGCAAAGGGTAATTGGCTAGACCTGAATCCAGGAAGATTTTCAGGTCACCGCTGTCCCCAGATCATCTGGAAGACAGGGTCCTTTTCTCTGCATTTGCTCAGCTTACATTCTGCAAGACAATTTGGAAAATGACCTAAAATAAAGAAAGAATCGTTTTCAGCTAGTTTAACCAGTTTTCAACTGATTTTATACAGTTTCAATAGGTCCCCAGTTTTAAATGAATATATTAAAGCTTTTTACTGAAAAATGCTTACATAGATTAAAGTATTCAATCATAGCTCACATAACTTGGTATATGTTCAGAACCTGAATGCATGTATGTAGCCAGTCATAAGATGAAAAAACAGAAAATTACCACCCTTAAAGCTCTCCTCATGCTTTCTTCCGGTTTTTGTGCACCACTGCTGATCAGCACTCTGCTAAAGGTAACCACTATTTCCATTTCTAACACTGTATAACAATTTTACTCACATTCTAGGAACTAATCTGTCTGCCAATGGGAACTATTACATTTTATAAATTATGTTTACATTTTTGCTGAAAATTAAGTGTTATTTTGCATTTAATAGGTCCAAAGTGGTACCCTTCTCGAGTTGGCCTGCAGCTAGAATGTGGTAAGAACCAGCCTTCACTCATTTCTTTATTTAATTTATAATCCTTTTTCTATCAATAGCTAAAATTTATTTATCACATTAATATATCTTATCTCATCTGATACTTCCAACAAATTAATGCTCGACTTTCAGAGAGGAAGAAGTTTAGTCTCAAAGGGGTATTTCTCACATATTCAATGACTGTGAGTGTTGGAAGTAGGGTGTGCACTGGTGTATTTCTGTCTGCAAAGCTTCAACTGCTACCCATCCTCATTCTCCTGCCCCTTAACATACTGTCAGGGATACTGCTTAGCTCTTTTAATTTCTTCTCTTTCTTTTTGCTGTTATAAAGCAGAATAAGTGAGGTAATGAAGATTAAAAACTAATGAATTTGAAGAAGAAGTATTGTATTAACTTATTAAACCTCGAGTTTCTCAGAATTTTACACCCTGGTATCTCAGGAAATTTATCACTAGATAATTTTCACTTTAAAATGGATGCTAAGAAGAGTCATCATTATTGACACTGTATGAACTTGACCTTAAATTTGGATTTTTAACTTTAATGAACGCTGTGGGAAGAATGCAGATTTTATTTTTGCAGTGTGGGGGCAATACTTAGTCAAAATTCTTAATAGTAAATCTACAGGGGCACCTATTAAGGAAATTGAATCTCTAATTTTTTTTTATAAAATGATAAACTGATTTTTCTAGTGTTTTGCTGATATTCAGGCTGTTCTTTCTCAAATATTACATGCACTTAAAGACAAATGATAATTTTCTTGAATGTCTTGAATGTGTTTGTTCTCATCACTATCTTAAACATTCCATCTTTCTCTGAGACCTGTTTATTGAAAATCTACAAATCCATGGCATTCTTAGAAGTCACTCTTTTTTATGATCTCAAATTCTTTCTTGCTTAAATATTCAAGACAAATTTCCATTTGGCTAAAGTTTTAGGGAGCAAAATCATTGCCTTGTTTATTTTTGCCTTCACGGGGCCTAGAACATGTCAGGCACATAAATGTCTTTTGACACATGGATGCTGACAAACATGAAATTAAATAGTGGTATTGTTTTTTGAACTTGACTCTTATATAAAGAAGACTTTCTGAGAATGCCAAAGGCATCAATGTCAAATATAACTTAGATTTGAAGGACACTATATGGAACCGAGGGATTTCTGTTAGTTCAACTTTTCTGGTGAACATGAACTTTTATTTTTCCCTCACATTTATTTACCTGCTTTAGAGTACCAGGTTATGGTCGGAGTACAGTATAGGTGTGTAAGTGTCCTTGGATAAAAAATGTGATAATGTGTGTGCCGGCCCGGTGGCGCACTGCTACAGTGCGCCGCTTGGGAGCGCGGCGGCGCTCCCGCTGAGAGTTCAGATCCCACATACAGACCGGTTCCCGCTCACTGGCTGAGCGAGGTGCAGACGCAGCACCAAGGGTTACGATCCCGTTGCCGGTCCCGGTCCGGTACGGGAGCGACACTGAGGGTTGCGATCCGTTGCCAGACATGAAAAAAGACAAAAAGGAAAAAAAAATGTGATAATGTGTTTCAAGGAAGAATCAATTAATTTACTGAGATAAGCAGGATATAGTGCAAAGAAAAGGTTACTTGGATCAACTCAGAATTTTAAACATAATTGTTTTTAAGATGGAGTATAAAGAACTGAAATCATTGTTCAAGTGTTAGATTATGTTTATAAAGCATTTGATAATTTGCACATGCTAGATGTCCCATCAATCATGATTACAGTTATTAATTCAAGGAAAAAATGGCTTAATATCAAAACAAAGCAGTTGAATATTTTATGTTTTCTCCCAAAATATATTTACCAGAATAATTGCCTTATGAGTAATGACTTCATCTGAAATTAGAGTCTTAAACAGTTTCCTCCCAAAAAGGACATTTCCAAAA
>NW_007742585.1:12301-21278 GCF_000696425.1 Galeopterus variegatus
GAGCTTTTTCCAATTTTTGCTATCATAAATAATGCTAAAAAGGATATTTTTGTACATATCTTCCGGTACACATATTCCAGACTTGTCTGGTGTTTATTTTGAAGGATGGAATGTTCACACCTTCAAAGACATCAATTTTGTTTATTTTACACCTATTATATGAGCAGCTCCTTCTCAGTAACCTTTCCTGTATTTTTTTCTCTTACTATGTCTANCTGAAAACCATTAAGACTTTCAGACACTGTAAAGCTCTTCCAACATTGCTGAATTCAATGCTTACTCAGGTGTTGCTTAGGAACCAATGATAACACTTTCCCCAGGTGATATAAACATATTTTAGCGATTTTAAACCTTGAAAGACTTTTCTATGATTTCCTTTTTTTCCTTTTCAGTTTCTCTTTTTTCTATTTTCTTAGTAGTGCAATAGTATAGTGCAATAGAACCCTGAGTTTTACTTCATAAAATGGAGTAAGAATCTTAGGTAGCATTCCCCGGGCTTTGGCCATTTCTTGTGCTATAATTTCAACACCTTAAATATTTGTTTTCTAAAAATCACTGATTATTGAGTATATTAATTTGATTTTTTATATTATAGATATATTTGGGGCTTTATTTATTATTAGCATAAATGCATTGAATAGTTAAGATCACTGAAATATGATTTCTAACTAAAGTCAGTTGATCACAGAAAGTCAGAGAACTCATCTCTAAATAACATCCATCAGCTTTGTTATCTGTTATTTTCATTTGTTATTTTTATGGAAATATATTTTCTAGAAAGTTGTGTTTACTTCAGAATATGTATTTACAATACACGCACAAACACAGTCATACACTTAGAAGATAAAGGATACAATGTATCTTTAAAATTAATCACACATATTTTTCATGTAAACTTCCTATTTTCTTACCTATTAATAAAGGCTCATCCCATAGTTTCTCTTTTTTATGATGTACTCTCATACCTTTCCAGTCCTGAGTTATCTCCGCTTTCTCTGAATTCCAATGTCTCTTAAAAACAACACTGTAAAAGATACTATTTTGTCATCCTAAATTATCAATTGTTTCTCTTTAATTTGTAAAACACTGGAGGACGGCAACCATGCCATGAAGATGCTAATAGTTTATCAATGGGCACTTAGTGGACATTAAATATATTGCATAACATTGCAGTCTATTTCTATTCTTACACAAACAATAAGTCACATAAATAATCATTCATTGCACTAATATCCACGTAGAGAAGCTGTACAGATTAGGTAATATAGACAGTGATGGAAGTAATTTAACAGCTACATACTTTATTTTTTGTTTCTTTAAATTTGCTATTGAAATGTCTAGGTTTTATAGTCATTAATGTGCATAACGAATAGAAGATGAAATGAAACACAAATTTAAACTTGCAGGTTAGTCTTAGAATAATTAAGGAATTGAGGAATAAGGGTGGCAATGTGTATTATCCTCTATTTATTATTGCTTTTCTTTTACTTCTTTTTGTCTTGCCACTTAGTGATTGAAAATAATCATGAAACAACATGGCATATTATAAAAAGTAGGTAAACAGAGGATAGAGAGCCTTGGATACTCGGTCAGGCTTAGCCATTTAATTATTGATTTAATTTAGGCAAGTGACTTAGCATTTATGTCACTAATGATATTTTCATTGGTAAGACAAAAAGACCACTGTAGGTGAGATGTAATGTTTTTGATCAAGTATTTTCCATGTTTATCAACTATGCTGATATCCTTCCTTTGTTCATTTTCAAGCAGTGAATACCACTAACAGACTGCATTATTCTAGCTCTTTTCATACACACTTATGTTAGGCTTTATTATTCCTGATACAATTAAAAAGTATGAATGACCCTTTTGTATTAATGTCTGATTGTGAATTCATCTATATACCTTTTTTCCACCTTCTTTATCTTTTAAAATGAAGCTATCATGTGATTGACACATATATATTCTTTTACATATATTAATCCCCTTTTCTTTTCAAATGGATTGTTAGACATAACTACCTTTTTAAATTAAATATATTTGAATTACAGCAAGGCATTATTTATTTAGAATGTTATCACGTTTATATGAACACCACCAATTATTAAGGAACGAACTGTAAGACATGGTTAGAATATGAGAGGAGTTACACGAATCAAGTTCAACATCTTAGATGATTTAAAGAAATTGCCAGTGTCATTAGTTACTACATAGACATAATTCAGCTGTGAACCAATTGTCCAACTTCAAAGTACTCACCTTTATAAATAACCTTGTACACTATTCAGACATGCAAAGAATCCTTATGTAACATATGCCATTTAATGCTTTATGAGCTGTCTTTTTTTCCTGCCGCTTTTCCAGTCTAACCCACCTTATCCCAACAAGCAACCCAACATACCAATATTCACTCATCTTGTTCATAGACTGTATTATTTGCTTGGAATGACAGAGTTCATTTTGTTTTGGCCTTTCCATAATAAAAAGTATCCTAAAGAGCTATTTAAAATGATGTCTTACATGAATATTATTAATACGGACAGGGCTTGATAGCTTATATACATCCATCATAGGTACTCAATTACTTTTTTTCAAATATAAAAGGATTCTCATAAGGTTTGTATTTTGTTTTATACCCATAGTTTGTTCACAAACTCAATTAAAACTGTAGAAGTGTCTGCTGCACTCATTTGTATCATATCTTCATTGACAGCAGATTTTCACTGTAATAAAGGTAGATATTTTTTAAAATTTTTCAATAGATATGTGAGCATACATTCCAGAAAAACAAAATGGCTATATAAATAATAGCAATTATATTAGTAAATATAAAAACAAAACAAAAATAAAGTGGCTTTGCCTGTATATTTTCTTAAAAAAAATGTCTAAGTGAAATGTTTGTGCCTCATTCACTTGTCATGTTATTCCTAAATTTTATTTAGAAATAACCTTAAGTAGCTTTTAACTTGTGATTACAATTTTTGCCTTATGATTTTTTTTTTATATTTGTTGATGAGAACTTCCATGTATGAGGTTTTTTTTTTTTTTTTTTTTTTCCTGCAGGGGAAATTGATTTTAATTGTCTAGTTGTATCACATTGTCATTTCTGTTGCTGATGCTTTAAAATATAAAGCTTTGAAAACAAAGTTGATAACTGTGAAATGTTCCTTTGAAGATACTCTCCTTTTTAATTTCTTATATCAGTTAACTTTGTTTAACACTGTATCTCAAAGTTGAAAAGTAAATTTTCAAAGGAGATTTTAAATTAATGGTATAAAATTTATTTCAAGAGAAGAGAATTACATTCTGGTAATTGTGAGCCAATTTTTAATTATGGAAGTATACAATAAAGAACTTCTGGTTTTCCTATACAGATAGAATTATTTGGTTTTCTATTTAATCCTAATGGTAGTTTAAAGAGAACATACTAAAATGATGTTTCTGTTATAATCAATACACTCATAACATTCTATAATGTATGCTATACGAAGTTATTACGTGTATGAGTTTGTTTTTTTTTTTTTTTTTTTTCCTGCAGGGGAAATTGATTTTAATTGTCTAGTTGTATCACATTGTCATTTCTGTTGCTGATGCTTTAAAATATAAAGCTTTGAAAACAAAGTTGATAACTGTGAAATGTTCCTTTGAAGATACTCTCCTTTTTAATTTCTTATATCAGTTAACTTTGTTTAACACTGTATCTCAAAGTTGAAAAGTAAATTTTCAAAGGAGATTTTAAATTAATGGTATAAAATTTATTTCAAGAGAAGAGAATTACATTCTGGTAATTGTGAGCCAATTTTTAATTATGGAAGTATACAATAAAGAACTTCTGGTTTTCCTATACAGATAGAATTATTTGGTTTTCTATTTAATCCTAATGGTAGTTTAAAGAGAACATACTAAAATGATGTTTCTGTTATAATCAATACACTCATAACATAGAAGTCAACGATACATAATATTCTGATAGTGTGACTTACTCCAGTTTGAGAAAATACCCACTCTTAGGTGCCAATATTGTAGATAAATTTTAGATGAGATCTTAGTGTTACCAAGCAAGGGCTTGCTGCCTGATGTGCACAGAAGCCCATACCATGGTACCTGTTTTTTAAAAAACAAAAGGCTTTACTGTGAGTCTGCCTGGCAAAGACACAGGAGGCAATGCTCTCAAATCTCTCTCCTTCAGCCAGGGTCTGGACAAGTTTTTAAAGAATCAGTAATGATCAGGGACTGAGGATTGGCTGGTTCATGTTCAGACCACATGACTAGGCAAAGGGTGATTAGCTGGGCCTCAGTCAGGTCATATGACTCAGGCAAGAGCTGATTGGCTAATGAACCAAGAGCTGATTGTTGGGGCTGAGTCAGGCCATCTAATTCAGGCAAAGGGTAATTGGCTAGACCTGAATCCAGGAAGATTTTCAGGTCACGGCTGTCCCCAGATCATTTGGAAGACAGGGTCCTTTTCTCTGCATATGCTCAGCTTACATTCTGCAAGACAATTTGGAAAATGACCTAAAATAAAGAAAGAATCGTTTTCAGCTAGTTTAACCAGTTTTCAACTGATTTTATACAGTTTCAATAGGTCCCCAGTTTTAAATGAATATATTAAAGCTTTTTACTGAAAAATGCTTACATAGATTAAAGTATTCAATCATAGCTCACATAACTTGGTATATGTTCAGAACCTGAATGCACATATGTACCCAGTCATAAGATGAAAAAACAGAAAATTACCACCCTTAAAGCTCCCCTCATGCTTTCTTCCGGTTTTTGTGCACCACTGCTGATCAGCACTCTGCTAAAGGTAACCACTATTTCCATTTCTATCACTGTATAACAATTTTACTCACATTCTAGGAACTAATCTGTCTGCCAATGGGAACTATTACATTTATAAATTATGTTTACATTTTTTGCTGAAAATTAAGTGTTATTTTGCATTTAATAGGTCCAAAGTGGTACCCTTCTCGAGTTGGCCTGCAGCTAGAATGTGGTAAGAACCAGCTTTCACTGATTTCTTTATTTAATTTTTAATCCTTTTTCTATCAATAGCTAACATTTATTTATCACATTAATATATCTTATCTTATCTGATACTTCCAACAAATTAATGCTCGACTTTCAGAGAGGAAGAAGTTTAGTCTCAAAGGGGTATTTCTCACATATTCAATGACTGTGAGTGTTGGAAGTAGGGTGTGCACTGGTGTATTTCTGTCTGCAAAGCTTCAACTGCTACCCATCCTCATTCTCCTGCCCCTTAACATACTGTCAGGGATACTGCTTAGCTCTTTTAATTTCTTCTCTTTCTTTTTGCTGTTATAAAGCAGAATAAGTGAGGTAATGAAGATTAAAAACTAATGAATTTGAAGAAGTATTGTATTAACTTATTAAACCTCGAGTTTCTCAGAATTTTACACCCTGGTATCTCAGGAAATTTATCACTAGATAATTTTCACTTTAAAATGGATGCTAAGAAGAGTCATCATTATTGACACTGTATGAACTTGACCTTAAATTTGGATTTTTAACTTTAATGAACGCTGTGGGAAGAATGCAGATTTTATTTTTGCAGTGTGGGGGCAATACTTAGTCAAAATTCTTAATAGTAAATCTACAGGGGCACCTATTAAGGAAATTGAATCTCTAATTTTTTTTTATAAAATGATAAACTGATTTTTCTAGTGTTTTGCTGATATTCAGGCTGTTCTTTCTCAAATATTACATGCACTTAAAGACAAATGATAATTTTCTTGAATGTCTTGAATGTGTTTGTTCTCATCACTATCTTAAACATTCCATCTTTCTCTGAGACCTGTTTATTGAAAATCTACAAATCCATGGCATTCTTAGAAGTCACTCTTTTTTATGATCTCAAATTCTTTCTTGCTTAAATATTCAAGACAAATTTCCATTTGGCTAAAGTTTTAGGGAGCAAAATCATTGCCTTGTTTATTTTTGCCTTCACGGGGCCTAGAACATGTCAGGCACATAAATGTCTTTTGACACATGGATGCTGACAAACATGAAATTAAATAGTGGTATTGTTTTTTGAACTTGACTCATATAAAGAAGACTTTCTGAGAATGCCAAAGGCATCAATGTCAAATATAACTTAGATTTGAAGGACACTATATGGAACCGAGGGATTTCTGTTAGTTCAACTTTTCTGGTGAACATGAACTTTTATTTTTCCCTCACATTTATTTACCTGCTTTAGAGTACCAGGTTATGGTCGGAGTACAGTATAGGTGTTTAAGTGTCCTTGGATAAAAAATGTGATAATGTGTTTCAAGGAAGAATCAATTACTTTACTGAGATAAGCAGGATATAGTGCAAAGAAAAGGTTACTTGGATCAACTCAGAATTTTAAACATAATTCTTTTTAAGATGGAGTATAAAGAACTGAAATCATTGTTCAAGTGTTAGATTATGTTTATAAAGAATTTGATAATTTGCACATGCTAGATGTCCCATCAATCATGATTACAGTTATTAATTCAAGGAAAAAATGGCTTAATACCAAAACAAAGCAGTTGAATATTTTATGTTTTCTCCCAAAATATATTTACCAGAATAATTGCCTTATGAGCTGAAAATACAGTTATATGCTGCATAACAAACAACATTTGGTCTACAACAGCCAACATATACCACTGTGGTTCCATAAGATTATAATGGAATTGAAAAATGCCTGTGCCTAGGGAAGCCATTGTGTTACAATGGCCTACAGTATTGGGTGCAGTAAGATGCTGTGCAGTTGGTAGCCAAGGAGAAACAGGATATCTCTTGTAGCCTTGGTGTGTAGTAGGCTATGCCATCTAGGTTTGTGTAAGTACACTCTATGATGTTCACACAAGGACAAAATTGTCTAATGACACAGGCTTGGAACTGACAGATGGTCACTTGTGCCACATTCTGTTAGGAAAAACAAGTCACTAGGTTAGCCCATTCAATAACTGGGGAAATAGACAATGGGAGAAACTATAAGCTTTCTTAAATGGCTTATATATAGGAATGGTGAAGAATTGCAGACATTGTTACAAGAAATCTGTCATACAAACTAGTAAGTAAAATATGTTCTGTCTTCCTACCTTGATTAATATTCTTTGTAATGATCTTGAAGGACTAGGTTTAATTTCTAATTTTTAGAGTCATTGGATATCTACACTAGAAAGGTGAAGCATGGGTAGAAGTGAGTTTTCTTCCCTTCTCATCACTATCTCCAATCAATGCATCAAAGATCCATTCATACCCTTTATACTACAGCCCTGACAAATCTCTAGGTTTAGAAGTTTTCACCACAGTGCCTGGCCTATTCTTGGGAGGAAATATCCAAAGACCAGGTTATGCTTGAGTTAATTTTGCAGAAAGGTCAGGTTTCTTAAAAGGTTGAAGCATGATCTAGAAAGAGATTACATGGGCTCAAGTTAGGCATGTTCTCTTGTCCCCACATATTCCTATTTTTTGGAAATGGACATAGTCAAAAAAGGCCAAAGTCGGGGGTCCTTGATTCCTGACTCTAAGACTGGAAAGGTTAATGATATATCTGGATTTTGTCAGGTCATTTTTTTCAAAATATTATATTGATGGGAACACATTTAAAAAATAGAATGCCAAGGATCTGTTCCTTGAAATGGGCAAAGATGATAAAGGAGTAGAAATTAATACTCTCTCAAAGTGTGCCAATAGATATGTGTTAGAAAGCTATTTTCAGCACACTTTCAAGTGGTACAAAACCATCAGAATTTTTTATTTTTATAAACTTTTTCTTGTTTTTATATATGATTGTCATACCATTACTTACCATTTGGATATCATATCTCTGCCTTGATATGTGTTGTGTTAACTTTCTATTGCTGTATAACAGGTTGGCACATATTTAGCAGTTTAGAACAACTCTCATTTGTTAGATTGAAGTCAACCCACATTATGGCTGGATTTTCTGCTCAACACAGGTCCCTGTTTTTTTGCTGTCAGTTTCTAGAGGCTGCTCTCTGTTCTGTGAGGGCACCTGCATCCTTGACATGTGGCCTTTATCTTCTAGCCAGCAGTGGCACAGTGAACCTTTCTAATGCACTGAATTTCTGAAATTCTTGTCTCTGACCTGTATACACAGATTTTAAAAACTCATGCAATTAGGTCAGATTAACATGGATAATCTCCTTATTTAACATCATGTAACATAATCTAATCAACCACGTGATAACCTATGATATTCAGAATCCCAGGGATTATACAAGGAATCTAGAGATCATCTACAAATTCTGCCTACCATATATGACTTTTTAGCTGAACTGAGGGCTACATTCACATTGCTAAGGTAATATCAAATTACCTTTATATGTAATGATATTATATATATATATATATATATATATATATATGTATGTATGTATTTACACATATTGATACATTTAAAAGATATTTTAAAAATATAACTCTGAAATTGTTTTCATTAAAGTACCCAGAGAATCATATCATTATTATGCCCATCTAAATTCTCAAGCTATTAAAAGTGGATTTATCAAATGAACACCTTCAAATGTAATATACAATAGTTGTACATTTTTCATCTTACTTTAAAAGACCTACAATTATAAATATAAATAAATATTTCGGATTCTAAAAATCATCTAATGGTAGACATAAATTAATATTTTATTGATTCTTTCAAAAATATAGAATGGAATAACACTTTTTCCTAATGGGGATAATATAAATCACAAATATAATACCATAAAATATAATATAAATAATAACAATAATAATAACAGCAACAATAATACCATTATACATGTGAGATTCATCCAATTTGGGACACATAGCTCCAGTCCACTTAATTTTTCTTCTGCATGGTATACATTTATTTGAGTAAAACAAAATATTTTTATTTATTATCTCATTAAAGAACACGAGCTTTTTCCAATTTTTGCTATCATAAATAATGCTAAAAAGGATATTTTTGTACATATCT
>NW_007742586.1:0-16181 GCF_000696425.1 Galeopterus variegatus
GGGGGGGGGGGGGGGGTCCCTTTAAAGGGTGGTCAGGCCAGGCCTCTCTGGGTACGTGTTATTTAAGCTGAAATTCCCGAGGCCAGAACAAGGGCCTTGCAGGGGCTAGAAACCCATGGCAAGGAGTTTGGCTCTGATTCCAAGTGTGGCAGAAAACTGCAGCAGGATCGAACAGGTCCGATCTCTGATATGTGTTTGGAAGTGCTCACTGTCATGGCCAGGGAACAGTGGACAGTTGCAGGGACAGGGAGGCCAGAGAGGAGGCCAGCAGGAGGTTGTCATACGAGATGGCGGTGGCCGTGGGGTGCAGAGGAGTGGGCGGACTTGAGACCTCTCTAGGAAGCAGAGTCTGCAGTACTTGCTGGGGGGATATGGGGCAGAAAGTCAAAGGTCCACCTGGGTTTTGGCCTGAGCAGTTGGGCATAGGGTCACGCAATGTCCTGAGGCAGGAAGAACAGCTGGGAAAGAGGTGGCTCTTTTAAGAGAGATTAAGAACGCTGAGAAGCCCAGAGAGGGAGATACAGTGAGTAACATCACACAGCAAATCATTCATCAGAACAGGCTGTTCCCAGGTCACCTGACTTGTACCCCCCAAGCAATTTCCTCTGTTCCATGGCTTAAGAAATATTAATATTTGGGCATGAGTTATTACTCCCAGTTCCTCCATTTCTCGCAGCAAACCCAACCTGATACAGTCGATTAGCAAAGCACAGGATAAGTGTTTCCGCCTGTGGTCCAGGACAGAGGGAGATGCCCAGGGAGACACTGGGATGCTAGCACAGATATTGGTTTCCAGTAGTGGAACACCATTGTTATACTCAGTTATGGTTCATCCCAGCAATGACAGAGAGGGGACACAGAGCTGCACACCCACGGCCCTTGGTCTCTGGTTGCTCATGTCTGTTGGAGGAATACAGACATGGAAACTGACTGTTAAGAGTACAATATGAGGCCGGCCCGTGGCTCACTCGGGAGAGTGCGGTGCTGATAACACCAAGGCCACGGGTTCGGATCCTATATAGGGATGGCCGGTTTGCTCACTGGCTGAGCGTGGTGCTGACAACACCAAGTCAAGGGTTAAGATCCCCTTACCGGTCATCTTTTAAAAAAAAAAAAAAAAAGAGTACAATATGGCCAGGACGGGGCTGATAGGGCTCAGGAGGTGCAGGGCAGCCTGTGACTAGGGGTGCAATCCAGAATGCAAGGGTCAGGTCTTCCAGATCAGTGCGGGATTCAGTCTTTACCCCATGGGTAGTGGGACGGACTTTGCATCTGTACTCATAAGGAATATTGGTCTGTGGTTTTCTTCCTTTTGATGTCTTTGGCTTTGGTCTCAGGGTAACGCTGACCTCACTGAGTAAGTTTAGAAGTGTTCCCTCCTTTTCAATATTTTGGAAGCGTTTGAGAAGGACTGGTATTCATTCTTTATTTATTTATTTTTTTTAAAGATGACCGGTAAGGGGATCTTAACCCTTGACTTGGTGTTGTCAGCACCGTGCTCATCCAGTGAGCAAACCGTCCATCTCTATATGGGATCCGAACCCGTGGCCTTGGTGTTATCAGCACCACACTCTCCCAAGTGAGCCATGGGCCAGCCCTGGTATTCATTCTTTAAATGTTTGGTAGAATTCACCAGTGAAGCCATCTGGTCCTGGGCTTTTTTGGCTGGGAGATTTTTTTGTTGTTGTCCTTTTTGAGACTGGCCGCAACGCGTTCAGCCAGTGAGCGCTGTGAGTGCACCGGTCATCCCTATATAGGATCCGAACCCGCGTCGGGAGCGCTGCTGCACTCCCAGCACCGCACTCGCTCGGCCTCTTGGCTGGGAGATTTTTGATGACTGATTTGTTCTCCTTACTTGGTATGGGTCTACTCAGATTTTCTATTTCCTCTTGAGTCAGTTTTGGTAGTTTGTGCATTTCTAGGAATCTGTCCATTTCATCTAGGTTGCCTGATTTGTTGGGGTGCAATTGGTCAGAGTGTTCTCTTAGAATCTTTTTCCCCCAGAACAGGGCTCCAAAACCAATAGAATATTCTGAGAGACCAGTGAAAGGGGTGTCCAAGAAGGCTTCCTGGAGGAGGTGGTGTTTAAATCAAGCCTTGAAGGGCGAGTAGAAGGGAGAGGAAAATGGGCAAGCAGGGCAGCCAGGTGGGGAGAAGTGAAGGACACACGGCCACCGGCAGCGAAGGGAACTGTAGGAGGGAGTCTGGGCAGGAGGTTGGGAGATGTCCAGACTCAGGTGTCCCTCTCACTCCCCCCACCCTGGCTGCTTCCAGAGGACACCCCCAGGGCCACCGCTAAGAACATGCCTGTGGACAGTACAGATCTTGGGATGTTGCAGTGGAGGATGGGTGGTGCCACCAACAGGAGCCTGTGGCGGACAGTGATCATCGGGGAACAGGAGCATTGCATCGACCTGCGCATGACCCAGCCCTACATGAAGGGGGTCACTCATGGAGGTGAGGCCAGCACCCTCAGCACCCCCTCCCGGCTCCAGCTGGGACTGCTGGGCAACTGGAGACCTGTCAGTGCCCCTCCCTGGACCTTGGTCTCTTCCTCTGATCCACGGAGGGTGGGTGGGCCGTGGGCAGTGCCCACCAGGGGTGCCTCTGATGTTGGCTGTCACCCTCCAGGGCCTGGCTGCCGTGACTCAGAGCTGTACCCTCCTGAGCACATGGGCAGTGGGAAGGGGCTGGCCAGAGATGAGGTGGACGTGGGAGATAGTGCACGGCGTGGCTCAGGGCTCAGGGCTGGAGGCCACTCACTGGCCGCCTTTCCCCAGGGTCCTATGGCGAAGGTCTCAATGCCATCATCGTCTTTGCTCCCTGCTTTCTCCCAGACAGCAGCTCGCCCGACTACCACTACATCATGGAGAACCTCTTCCTGTAAGTCACCCGCCCGTTGTGGGCAGCCTGGGGCCGGCCACTGGCAGCTCTGAGATGGCCAGGCTGGTGGGGGTACAAGGCTGCAAGAAGCATGCAAGGGCTCTGAGCGGCGCTGCCTGGCACTTCAGCACAGTGGTGGCCTTTCTGGTCCACCCCGTCCTCCTTCTCCTCGTCTATCATTTATTGAGCATTTCCTACCTGACAGGCACAAGGCTAAGTGCTTCCTATGTGTGAACGCAGCCCGCCTTTCCACACCCCTGTGGGGTTGGAACTTTGCCTCTCATTCTAGAGGTGAGGGATCTGAGGCACGGAGAGGTTCAGTGACTTGGCCAAGGGCACACAGGTACAGTTTTATTATGACAGATACAGACAGTACATATGAAGCACCTGACGTGATAGTAAGAGCTCAGTAAATCACGATTCCTCTTTTTATTGTTAATAATAGCGACCTAATAGTAAGGTTTCCATCTTACACAGCGGAACTTGGGTGCCAGGTTGGGTCAGACAGGACAGAAAGGGGCAGGATTTGGCAAGAAAGAAGGGGTCAGGGCAATTTGGTGGGAGCTCCTGGCATAGAGTAGGTGGCGGCCCAGGACGCTGCTCAGCAGTGCCCAGGACGTGCCACCATAGAGAGTGATCCGACCCTGATGTCCACAGTGCTGAGGGGGATAGGCTGTGATCTGTCTACATCCCTATTGTGTGGACTGTCTGCCACACCCCCGAGTCTCCTGTTCCCCAGCTGTAGATGGAGCTATGCCCGACTCTCAGCATTAATCTCTGGAGACATTAAATGGGATCATGTATATAAACACCTGGCACCTAGGAAGTGCTCAATACAATGGTAGCTGGTGCTATTCTTATGCCCACCGACATTGATTTGGGGTGGGCTGGGATCATCCACATTCACCACCCCACCCTGGAGTGTTGCAAGGACAGCAGACACCTGAACAGCTGTGGCTGGCCTGGCCAAGGCAAAGGTGGACGCAGAGAAGGTAGGAGCTGCAGGTGTCCTGACACTGGGTCCCTTCTGCTGGGTCTCTGTCTTCTGCACTCCGGGACCAGGTACGTCATCAGCAGCCTGGAGCTCCTGGTTGCCGAGGACTACATGATCGTGCACCTGAAAGGTGCCACCCCCCAGTGGAGGATGCTCGGCATAGGCTGGCTGAAGAAGTGTTACCAGATGATTGACAGGAGGTGAGGGGGTGGGCCTGGGAACCACCTTGGGGGGCAAGGAGCACCAGTGGGGGCATGACAAATCAGCCAGAGCAAGGGACCTGGAGTGGTGACGACTTTCTGGAAGGTGGTGTAGTTGCTAGGGCTTTCGTGACAAAGCACCACAAACTAAATGACTTAAGCAACAGAAATTTGTTCTCACTCAGTTCTGGCTGCCAGAAGTCCAAAATCCAGGTTCTGGCAGGGCTGGTTCCTTCTGAGGCTGTGCGGGGCGCTCTGTTCCACGTCTCTCTCCCAGCTTCTGGTGGTTGCTGCCGTCTTTGGTGATCACTGGTTTAGGCACGACATCCTGATCTCTGCCTTTGTATTCACGTGGCATTCTCCCTGTGTGTGGGTGTGCATACCAGTCATGTTGGATTAAGGATCCGCCCAACTCCAGTATGACATCATTTTAACTAATTATATCTGCAATGACTCTGTTTCCAAACAAGATCACATTCTGTTAAGTGCACAGCTCAGTGGCATTAAGCACATTCACGTGGCTGTGCAGCCGTCACCAACATCATCTCCAGAACTTTCTCATTGTACGAAACTGAAGCTCCTATTAAACACTCACTCCCCATCCCCCTCCCCAGCCCCTCACACCCCCATTCTACTTTCTGTCCAGATCTGATGACTCTAGGGACCTCCTGTGAGTGGGATCACACAGTGTTTGTCCCTGTGTGACTGGCTTATTTCATTAAGCACAGTGTCCTCAGGGTTCATCCACGTTGTAGCACATGTCAGGATTCCCTTCCTTTTTGAGGCTGACTCATAGTCCATTGTGTGGATGGACCACATTCATTTATACATTCATCCCTCAGTGGATACTTGGCTTGTTTCCACCTCTTAGCCACTGTGCATACATAGCTGCAGAACGGTTTTCAAATTAAGCGCTGACTCATTCTGTGCCCAGGATAGTGCAGGGAGGCTCAGAGTACCTGCAGGTCCCCCCTCTGGCACTAGGTGGTGAGAATACAGTCTCAGCTACTCCAGCCCACCGAGTGGGGTCTCTCCCTTACCCCATCCAACTTGGGGTCTTAGGGACTTGAAGAGTGTGTCTTTATCCTGCCACAGGACCCACAACTCCTGGATGAGGACAGGGATTTGACAGGCACCTGGAGACCTCCTGTGGAATGAAGGGGGAAGTGAAAAATGCCTGCATTTAGCTCTCCATCCCTTCTCCTGCTCCCCCCAACTCCACCCCCTCCCCCAGGGATTGCCCCAGATCCCATCTGGCTTCCTTTGCCTCCCCACACAGATTGCAGAAAAACCTGAAGTCCTTGATTATCGTCCACCCCTCCTGGTTCATTCAGACGGTGCTGGCCATTTCCTGCCCTTTCATCAGGTGAGACGAGGAGATTGTCAACTGCGTGTGCCACCTGTGTGTGTGTTTAATATGCATTTTCCAGCTTCTGTATGATGAATGTGTATTATTGCCCTTAAACAGATTTAAATTACAAATACATATGTATGTATATATTCTTATTAAGCAACACACATGGGAAAAGTAACAACCATGTCTCAACTATTGAGAGGTTGTTTTTTTTTTTGGTTTTTTTTTTGGCAGCTGGCCAGTATGGGGATCTGAGCCCATGACCTTGGGGTTATAAGGCTGCGCTCTAACCAACTGTGCTGACCAGCCAGCCCCATCTCTCAACTGTTGAATGTTGAACACTTTTTTTTTTTGTCCTTTTTGTGACCGGCTGCACCGCACTCAGCCAGTGAGCACATCGCACCGGCCATCCCTATATAGGATCCGAACCCTCAGCGGGAGCGCTGCTGCACTCCCAGCGCCGCACTCTCCCGAGTGTGCCACGGGCTCGGCCCTGTTGAACACTTTTTAATAGTTGCCGCTACAACCCTGGGAGGTTGATGTCATCATGCCCATTTCATGAATGAGGAAACTGAGGCTTGGAGAGGTCACAGAACCCACTCAGAGTCACACAGCAAGGATTCTAGCCTGCCACACTCCCCCAGAGGTGATCCCAGCTCCATCAACTCCAGTATCTGTGTGGGGGCCGTTGAGACTCCAGGAAGGTGTCACCTATTCCTGGCCCCATGGACATTGGGGGGGCCCACAGTACAATAAATCAATCCATGTGTGTGTTGGGGGTCCCTAAGACCACCCTTAAATTCGGTGATTCACTGAAAGGACTCACAGAACTCAGAAAGGCTGTTATGCTTATCGTTTATTCCAGCAAAAAGATACAGATTAAAGTTAGTAAAGGAAAAAGGTGCAGAGAGGAGTCCAGCAGAGAGCAGAAGGAAGCTTCTAGCTGTTCTAACCTGGTGGAGCATTACTGACAGCCCTTAATTCTCCCAGCAACAATGTGAAACAACTCTAAGTGTTGCCAGTCAGGGAAGCACAACTGAGTCTCAGCGTTCAGGGTTTTTATTGGAGGGGTCATTCACATAGGGATGGAGCTCCATATGGCTGACATTGTTACCGAGTCTCCAGCCCCTCCAGTCCCTCATGGTTTCCAGAGGTCAAACTGGCACCACGTGGCCCAACGCCCCCACCATAAATCACATCTTTAGCATAGATGATCTGGCAGGGCTTAAGGCCACAGGTAAACAAAGACATTCTTGGTTAGCCAGTTATCTCAGTTGGTTAGAGGATGGTACTAATGACACCAAGGTCCAGGGTTCAATCCCTGTACTGGTCAGCCACCAAAAACAATGTAAAAAAAAAAAGACACTCTTTTTTTTTTTCCCTTTTTGTCTTTTTTTTTTTTTTTTTTCCTTTTTGTCATTTTTACTGACCGGTAACGGGATCGCAACCCTCGGTGTCGTGCCCATACCGGGGACCGGCAACGGGATCGCAACCCTCGGTGCTGCTCCCACACCACGCTCAACCAGTGAGCGGAAACCGGTCTCCACATGGGATCCGAACCCTTGGCAGGAGCGCTGCTGCGCTCCCAAGCGGCGCACTCTCCAGTGCGCCACCGGGCCGGCCCATTTTGTCTTTTTTCGTGACCGGTAATGGGATCGCAACCCTCGGTGTCGCGCCCGTACCGTGACCGGCAACGGGATCGCAACCCTCAGTGTCGCGCCCGCACCGCGCTCAACCAGTGAGCGGAAACCGGTCTCCACATGGGATCCGAACCCTCGGCGGGAGCGCCACCGCACTCCCAAGCGCCGCACTCTACCGTGTGCACCACCGGGCCGGCCCAAAGAAAGACACTCTTATGGCAGTAGAATCCAAGGGTTTATAGATTATCTCCCAGGATCATGTGGAGAGCCTGTTCTTTCTTTGGAATGCGCAGGGTTTGAGCACTCCAAGCCTGCTGAATTCAATCTTTACTGCATAATATATAAGCACCCAGAAGAACAGGTCAAGTGAAACATTACACATGTTAAATGAATCCTATTGAATCCGATCCAACTTAATATAAATGTAATTTAATCAAGCTCAAAACGTTGAATTACATAGAGTCCTAATTTCCATGTTCTCAATGAAAGAATCTGTGATGAATTGAAGAGACGGGGGCCACATGCCCTTGAAACAGTGCACCTGTGCAGAGTGCACAATTTGCAAGGAGACGACTCTATTCTCAAGGACTCTTAAGGAAATAAAGGTACTTATTTGCATATTAGTGAAAATTGGTGAATAATACACTAATATGGATCAGTTGTGCTAATAGTGACCTGTCCATGCACAATAGCAAACATGCACTTCAGTCTGAAAGAACTGCATTTTGTTCTGTGTTCCATAATCTGGTAACAAATTTGCCTTTGCCTTTTTTTTTTTTTTTAAAGATGACCGGTAAGGGGATCTTAACCCTTGACTTGGTGTTGTCAGCACCACGCTCTCCCAAGTGAGCCATGGGCGGGCCCTTGTCTTTGCCGTTAATGTAGAGATGATTCTACTGTTTCTGGTTTCTTTTCCCATGAGGAATGTTGAGGATCTCATTTTGGGCTCTAAAAAGAGTGGGGGCTGGCCGGCTAGCTCAGTTGGTTAGAACAAAGTGTTAAAACACGAAGGTCAAGGGTTCAGATCCCCCAAAAGAAAAACAAAAAATGCTGGGGGGCGGGTAGTTAACGTCCCCATTTGAAAGCCAAGGAGTCCAGAGACTGATTGTGAGCTGCCACTCAACCCTGAGTTTCCGCGACTATAACTAAAAGGAAACTTCTATTTGTTCCACGATGCTCTAAATGTTGGGGAAGTGCCTTATCTTTGACTGGAATTCTCCTGAGACCCCCCAGTGAGCGGGTATATTAGTCCATCTCTGTTGCTCATGACAAAATACTTGGAACTGGGTAATTTGTAAGAAAGTGAAATGTATTGCTTACAGTTTCAGAGGCTGCAAAGTCCAAAGTCCAGGGAACACATCTGGTGAGCGTTCTCTTTGGTGGTGGCTTTACAGCATGACAGGGGTCTCACATGGCAGAAAATGGTGGAGCAGAGAGAGAGACTGTTATGTGCTCTCCTTTTAAAGCCCTCAGAACCACACCCATGAACTGTGGCACGGCCCTTACAATCCAATCACCTGCCCAAGGCCCCACCTTTCAATTACTACAGTAGGATTTCCTATTCTCTTTACACTGTCACAGTGGGGACTAAGTTTTGGGGGGACATCAGGCCACAGCACAGGGAAATCTCAGTTTACAGGCAGAACAAGAGGACATTGTCTCTGCCAAGACATGAATATCAATTTCCAGCCGTGGAATACTGTTGTCTTTATGTGACTTGTGCCTGTGTTTATAGACCAGCTCTCAGATCTGCAGGTGTCAGCTCTGTACACAATAAAAAAAACTTCCTAGCAATTCCGATGAGTCTAACATTAGTGCTTCTGGACTTAGACTTTTTCAGGTGGAGTCTGGACAACCCTCATAAGATGGACCTCTGGCCTTGCCAGCTACAGGGGGACCTCCTGTTCTGAAGATATTTTTTTAATCATAAAAGTAAACTTGGACTGCATTAAAGCAGTTGGAGATGTCGTTCATTCCAGTACATGATGGCCACCTTGTGACTGTCATTCCCTGGTCACTGTCTCTTGGCCTTCTACTTCTGCTTAAGAACTGGTTTATTTTTGCCTTATGGATGCTGTTAATTTATCATTCATCATGCATGTCTCTTTGCATTGGAAGCCAGAAAGCTGAAGACGAATTTGTATGAAATCTCTAAAAATAGACATAAAACTTCTTGGCACCCTTTTTTATATCTTTGACTCTATTTAACTATTACCTATTTATCTATTATCTTTATATGCCACATCATTGAAATTTTTACTTTTCCTTGAAAAAAAGTTTGTACTTTGTTTTTTCTTTTTTGTTATTGCTTTCTTTTTCTTTTTCTTTTTTTTTTTTTTTTTTTGGCTGTCCGGTATGGGGATCCAAACCCTTGACCCTGATGTTGTAACACTGTGCTCTAACCAACTGAGATCACCGGCCAGCCCTATTATTTCTTGTTTCTTTTTAAATTTTATTTTGTCATCTTCTTTTCTTTTCTTTTTTTTTTTGAAAAAAGTTTTTTTATACTACATTTCGCCAAATGTAGGCTTCCTTTAACTTTTTAAAAAAATAACCATGAGTTCAAAGCAATGCACTGGTGATGAGGACCTCATGGTACCACACAGCCTAAATTCAGGTTTGGACAGGAAAGAGTCATTTATTCCAAAAAACAGAGAGGGGATCAGAAATCCCACATGCCCCATTCATGTGCCCAAATGACCTTTGCCACCATCCTGGGCAGTGACGTGGAAGGACACATTCTGGAGTCTGCTGGTTTTCTCTTTTCTTTTGCTTCACCCCTGAGCACTTTCTGAGACTTAGTAGATCTGTTTAATCTTACTGTGGTAGGAAAATATTTTGAAATATCTACTGATCATTTTTATTAATCTTGGCATTTCTTTCTATCCCATGGCCCTTCTTTCTACCATTAGAGGCCAAATTCAGAGACAGAAAACAAAGTCAAATTCTCTGTCTTGATCCTAAAATAGTCTCAGGAACCCCACAGCAGGGATGATGTCTTGAAAACCAAGGACTTCGGTGGCCGGGGTTTGGTTTTGAGGGAGGAGGAATAAGGAATTTGACCATCAAAAGGCTAAGAACCGAGGACGAGGCGAGTGAAACTTGCCTGCAGGCGGCGGGAACATTTAGCCCGTTTGTTTTCATCACAGGCTGAGGGGAGGGAAACCCTTTCTGGGCTGTGGGAAGAAGCATTTCCCAAATTTGGGAAGGTGTAGCAGGGAAATTGGTGCTGAGTCTCTCACAGAAGGGGGACCCTGTGTTTGGGCCTGTGTGGGCTGACAGTGCTGGTGACGACCCTGCACAAGTCCTGCATCAGTCCTCAGACACCCCGGATTCTTCTGCCTTGCTGTGCATGGTCTCCATTCACACAGTTGCCTCCTGGCCCAGTGCGGTTGCTCAGGCCCAGCCATCACATACGCATCCCAGCCAGCAGGAGGGAGACCGTGCCCAGCTGTCTTTTATGGAACGCTCCTGGAAGCTGCCCGTGACACCGCCACTTCCATCCTGCTGGTCAGAACTTGGTCAGGTAGCGATGTTCCTTCAAGGGTGTTGCGGAAAAGAGATTTTTACTCAGGTAGCCAGGTGCTCACTGAAGGGTGGGGGGTCTGTAAAGACTGAAATCAGGGAGAGTGGCTTGGGGATAACTAGCAATCTCTGGTGAGCACAGTCCTTTAGGTGTGGTTTGTGTATGTCGATTTAACTTCAGATATGCTCACTGAGCATCTACTATGACCAGGCACTGGTCAGCTGGGCCCTGGAGCAGCCTCTGGAGGTCTCCACCACGTCCCCACTGTCCCTGTGCCGAGGCAGCCGCTTCTGCATCTCCTCTGAACTGGCTTGGCTTTGCAGAGACACATTTCTTAAAACAATGTTCTGCGCTGGCCATGTTGCCTGACACAGAACACGGACAGTGAACAACTCCATTCCACCAGCCTCCTGCTTGGGTCCTCGACGGGCAGTCACCCCAGCCCTGGGCATCGGCGATTGACGCTGATGCTCTCAGACCCAGAATCACAGTCTTGAAGCTGGGATGGTCTAATGGGCACCCAGCCTGGCCCCTCATTTCACACTCCCTGGGTGGTGCCAGGTGGCCCCCACCAGCCCCTCTGCCTCCTGCCACCAGTCTCAGGGTCAGTATTGGGGCAGAGGCCAGCAGCTCCAGGCACACGACACCGGGCAGTGCCTGGGAAGGCGGTACCTGATCCCTGATCCTGTCCCCTAGCCCCCGGTGACCTGTCCTGATTCTGCAGACACACGTTTCTGAGCCCTGCTTGAGGCAAACATGAGTTTGGATGGGTGTCCTCTGGGCAGTCCTCCTCCCCTCCAGCACCCCCTGGCCACACGTCAGGACGTCAAGGTGTCCTGAATAGGCAGGTGCACGTAATTGTCGCCTTGGTGGTCGACGGTCTGAAGTGATTAACAGTAAAAGGGAAAATCTGATCATGCTTGTGCGTGTGGGGAGGGTCAAGGTTCTCGCTATTAATGACCCTGCCACTCACCTCCCTGAGGGGGCGGGAAGGGCTCAGGCTACAGCGAGAGGGGCTGGGGATTAGCTGGCCCTGGCACGCCTGGGGGCTGTCACAGAGGGGCTCGGCTCCTCACTTCAGCCTGCTGGGAGGCAGGTGCTAACCCCAGCTCCACACAGCCTCCCTCCTTCCATCGCCTGCCAGAGAAGGGACTGGGAAGTGGGTGTAGAGACACCCTGTACGGGGCCTCCTGTGTCATGTGGGGGCACAGACCCCACTGGGGACTGAGCGGTGCTGGCTCCTGTGAAGGACAGAGAAGCCCGCTGGGCAGTGTGGGGTCCCCAGGGCTGCTGTCCTTGGTACACAGGACCTCACTCCTATGCTCTCCCTGGAAGACTCAGAGCAGAAGCAGTTTCCTTGGCCCATGTTGTCACAGTGGGACTTAAGACAGGCAGGTGGCCCAGCACTCTCAGGAGCTGTGAGCCTCATCTCTGAATTCTCTGGGCCCTGGCAGAGGGTCAGCCAAGGAGTTGCCCCCTCCTGTGTGTGCATAAATGAGAAGCACAGATCGGGTAGCGGAAAAGCTCCTGAAATGAAAAGCCAAAGGGAGCATTTCCCCACCACCACCGCTCACTCCCAAGGGACCCAGAATGATCCTCCCCACCCACTCTCAGGGGAAACTGAGTCTGGGGAAGGCGTCTGACGCAAGGTCACAATTAGGCAGATGTTCGGCACAAAGCAGGGGGCAGTCAGGGCTGTCACCATGCTAGTTTGAGCCATCCTTTAATGCATGGGGGCACCTGGTAAATATGTGTGTTGGGAAGGGGTCGCCTATTCTGATCCAGAATGTGGCAGTGGAAGTGCTGCCTGATACGGCAGAAGCTTTTCCCCACATGCTTCTTACCATGTGTGTCAGCCCAGCAGGGTGGGGCTTCCCATGTCTGTGGCCCCCAGACCTCCACATCAGAGTCCCCATTGTTCGTGGACATGCAGGTCCCAGGGCTCCAGCCCCACCAGGATCAGGGAGGGCTCTGGACTCTGTAGTTTAACCAAGTCCTGATGACTCTCGTGAAGATGCTCACTGATGAGCAGCTGCTCCAAGGGACAGAACCTTCTGCCCATTCGCGGCAGAGCCTGGGTTGCTGTGGCCCGTGGCTTGTGCGGATGCCGTGGGCCTCCTGACTCCTGGAATCTGGAGATCTGCTTCGTTGGATGGCTGTAGTATTTAGCACTTCAGATCTGGCATGAAGAAGCCCTGGAAGGACGGCCACCTAGAGGAAACGTGATTCAGGAGGAGCACGTGGGGGCAGGGCGAGGAAGAGCCCCACATGGGTCACCCCTCTCTCCTCTGGCAGTCATCAACCCCTGCAGGGCTCTGTGCTGTGGCACTGCCCCTGGACACTGGACCCTGTGCCTGAAAAACACAGGTGAAAAGTCTTGTGCAGATGGAATCACAGGCCCCAGGTGAATTATGGAGCAGATGGCATGGTCCCCTCGATGTTCACACTGGTGACTGCCGACACCCTAGAAAGAGTGTAATTAGGAGACAAAGCACCCTGGCTCCTTAGACTCCTTTCTCTTGCCAAGTGATACGTCTCGCCCTTTAAGAATGATTTTCCTCCCATGGAGGCTGTGTTTGTCTGAGACTTCCCTGATGGTTCCCAGCTTAACTTTAAGGCAGAAGATTGTACCAACCCTTGTGTGACCACGACCACCCACCACAAGCACGGTGCCCTTCTGGGTGAAAGGACTCAAGCTTTGCAAAGCACTTTTCCTTATCCAAGCCCTACAGAGGCACAGACAACCCCTCTCTCTCCCTCTTCCTTCCTTCTGCAGATTTCTATCGTGCACCTACTGGGCATCACAGAGCGAAGAGACCCAGCTCCTGGTGCCGGGTTGCCACATGGCATTGGCAGAGACAGACAAGCAGGAGGTCAGAGCCACTGTCCTGGGGAGTGGTGCCTCGAGTGAGCCTGAAGTGAGCAGGAGGCTTGTAGGGAACGAAGCTGAGCCAGGATGGAATGTCTTTCCCATGCAGGGAGCCATGAGCAGCTCAGAGCATCTGGAGCCCGGGAGAAGCCTGGACTGGAGGCAGCAAAGCATAGAAAGGCCGCGGAGGCCAGAGCAGGAGAGGCTTTTTCACCTGCCAAGGCATTTGGCTTTTCCTCCGTCGGACCCTACGGTCTGGGAGGAGCGTCAGTGACATGACTGCCTGGAAAGGAAGGCCTGGCATAACTCGGGCCTGTGCCTGAACTAGTGGAGAGAGGTTTGCAAACACAGTGCCATCGTGGGTCGGCTCTCCCACTGCCCTTCACCCCATCTGAAGAGAGGTGTTGGTGTCCTGGACAGGTCCACTTAGGGGACCGGGGACTGTCCGCCCACCCTAGGCCCGAGGTGGAGATGGTGGGACAGAGGGGACCCAGCCACCACATTCACTTTAAAACAATCGACAGGGAAAATATTTGCCACAACTTGACATATAAATAGTCAATACATTCCTACCTAAAGAAAGCAGAAAATTGACCTTAAAAAAAGACCCAAATAGAAAAGAGGGCAAAGGACATGTATAAACAAGTTATAACTTAAATAATATATAGAAGCACAAGAAACATAAAATAAGAAATACACAAATCAGTGCACATGAAAAATGTTTAACACTCTCAGTGATCAAGGTAAGAGTCACTTGAGCAAGGAGAGGTGGCCCTTTCCATGTGTCGAATTGGCAGGTACTTTAGAACCAAACACACAGCTCTGAGAAGCGCTGAGAAAACTGTGGTGAGTCGGGCCCTGCCCCACACTGCTGGTGCCTGGAAATTGGAAACTTCTAGAAAGCCACTTGGAAAATTAAAACACAAAGCCATAAAAGTTTCTTGCTCTGTGATTCTACTTTCAGGGATCTGTCTTATGGAACTAATAAACGAGGCAGTGAAGATGTGTGTACAATGCACAGTGTCATCTGTGTTTTTCCTGGACAGGAGGCAGTCAGTCCCGCCTCACCAGCCCCATCTGCGAGGTCACGGCACGTGGCGTAAGGTGAACTCCTGTGCAGTGCTCTGAGGATGCACTCGGAGGATTTGAAATGAGATGGGAAAACAACCACAATACTGTAAGGTGAGTGCAGACATTGAGTCTAACACAAAAGTAAGTTCAGGGCAGACATGGAGCCTAACACAAAAGCCAGAAAAACATACTTAAAGTTCAGGACAAAGTGCAGGCTGCCTCCAGGAGAGTCAGCAACAATCCTGCCTTCAGCTGGGATTCGGCTTTTATAGTTTCTCTATTTAATGAATATTCAATGAAAGGGGTGTCTCCCAGATATGTGACATTTCATCTTACACGCGCTCAGTTAGTCTCTTTCTGGAGCATGTTCGTGGGTCAGATCCTATCACATGCACCAGGCACATTTGAGAATGTCCTGTGCTCTCTCCTGAGCTTGCCCAGCCACTGGGTTTGCAGAAGCCAGTCCCCTGTGGTCTCATTTTCCCCTTGTTGGTGCTGAAAATAGGTCTAACTGGCAACAGTAACTTTTCTTCAGGGGAAGAACCCAGAGGAGGGGGCCTGAGACCTCAGGGAGTGGCTGGAAAGCCAGAGGCGTTCTTTGAAACACAAAAGTTTTAAATTTTGATGATGTTCATTTTATCCATTTTTTCTTTCATTGCTTGTTCTTTTGATGTCACGCCTAGGAAACCGTTGCCTAATCTAAGATCCTGAAGATTTACACTTCTGTGTTCTTCTGAGAGTTTTGTAGTTTTAGCCCCTCCCCCAGTTTGGTCTTGAGGAGCCCAAGGGGAAAGGCTGAGGGGACCCAGAGCCCATGCTGAGTGGAAGGGGGTGCCGTGGGGTGTGAGAGGAGGAGCATCTGGCAAGCAGGAGTCACCTGGATGGGACCTGGCTGGGAGGGGACAGCTATGCTCCCGGGATCAGTGAAGACACCCTTGAGGAAGGGGGCGAGTGGAGAAGCGTCTGGAAGGCTTGACGGGGGTCTTTGGAGGCGGTTTCTCCCTGCTACGCTCCCGGGATCAGTGAAGGGACCCTCAAGGAAGGGGGCGAGTGGAGAAGCGTCTGGAAGGCTTGACGGGGGTCTTTGGAGGCGGTTTCTGGGATGAGAAAGTCTGGGGCAGCGCTGTGAGGAGTCTGGAAGGGGACTGTGAAGTGACACACTTTTCCCTGCCGTCCGTTCCTCACCCACCTCCTGACCCCTGCGGTCTGAGGCCCCAGGTCAGGGGTGAACTGGCACAGGAGGGTCCAGGGCAGGGGCTGGAGAACGGCCTCTCTGCCCTGCCAGGTGCCTCAGATTCTGTGACGGCCACCGTGAAGGGTCACACAGAAGCTGCATGGGCACCAAGTGACAGCCCCGCCCCTTTCCCCCAGGGGGCCCCTCTCTGGGGTGGGCGGGGCCGGCTTTCATTGTGACTCCACCCTTCCCTGGGTTCTGGTCACGCCCCCATTCCTTCCATCTTTCTCATCCACCAATGGGCTGTGAGCATTCAGGCCACGCCCACGTCCCTGTTGCCTAGCACCGGCTGCTCCCAGCTGCTCTGGCTCAGTCACTGATCGGTGTCTTAGCTGGAGGGAGTGACTGCCCAGTGCTTAGACGTGATGAGGCGGAGGTTCCCCTTTCCTTTCCCCTGCCCCGAAATGTCG
>NW_007742586.1:19545-20043 GCF_000696425.1 Galeopterus variegatus
GGTGGAAACGCTGAACACATCCAAGCTCCTGCCAAACCAAGTGAGTGGCTGCAGCCCAGGGTGTTGGTTTTATGGGGTGTAGAGAGGAGGTGGCAGCCTGTCCCTCCTGCAGCCATTCCTTACACGGCTTATGCCCCTGTGCTCTGGGCAGGTGCACACTTCCAGGGAGGAGCAGGGCCTGCATCATGTCCAGGAGCCAGAGACCTGCTTAGCTGATGTAAGCAGGTGGACAGGGAAGCTGGGGCTGGTGTGTCCTGGGAGCAGGTGTGGGGAAGAGAAAGAGGTGTGCGCCAGCAGACGGCAAGTCTGCTCACCTGAGCCTTCATGTCCCCATCTGTCTCCGTGTCCCTATCTGCAAAGAGGGGTGGGGTGCCCATTGTCAGTCACCCACAGTCGTCTTGAGCACAAGAATTTGAAGAACTCTGTTTGGAAGTGGTCGGGGGCCAGCCCGTGGCTCACTCGGGAGAGTGTGGTGCTGATAACACCAAGGCCACGGGT
>NW_007742586.1:20777-21271 GCF_000696425.1 Galeopterus variegatus
TAAAGAGAATCAGGATTCAGATGTTCAGCTCTGTAGCTGTGAGTCAAAACCAACAAAGACCTCAGTTCTCTTTCCTAGGGATTCAAGGACAGTTTGTCCATTTGTGTCCCCATACGGTCTGAGAGCTTTTCCTTGAAAATCCATCCCTGGCCACCACTTCCCGGTCTGGAGAATGGAGCTGAGGGGACAACCTCAGTAACCTTCCCGTGACTCTCCACATGGCAAATCTGGCACCAGGGAACTGGATGAAGTGGAAAGAGGGACATGATTTCTTTGTTTGCTCCTTCCACGTCTGATGGGTTTGGGGACAGACTGAGATGGAGAGGCCGCAGGCTCGTCCTGCCCACTCCCAACCTGGAGAAGGACCCCCCTGCACCCCACCCTCAGCCCCACAGGGTCCCCGAGGATCTGGTCTCCCTGGTGGGCCTGTTCCGGGCCATTGGTGGCCTTCCTGGGGCCCGTCCCTGGCTGTGGCATCTCTGCCTCCTGGTAAG
>NW_007742587.1:0-810 GCF_000696425.1 Galeopterus variegatus
TTTCAGTGCATAGTGTAATTGCAAGTTTGACATAATGGATATTATTTAAATTCTGGTCTTGCTCCCTAATCATGAATTTGCGTGAAATTCAACAATTTAGGATCATCTTGATTTATAAATGCAGAACAGAGTGAGTTTGCTGAGGCCTTAATATTTTACAATGGTGTATACTCTTAACTCTGTTCTCAGCTGCCACTAAATACAATTTGGGATTTTAGTTTACAGACTTGTGTTTGGTATTGGGACAGGAGGCGTTCAGTTTCCCTGGTTCCAGTTTCAGGGCGAGCCTCTGGGTTTCAGCTTAGTCCCAGGTCTCAGGCCCCCTCCTGTGGCCTTCCCCTAGAGGAAGCTACTGTTGCCAGTTAGACCTATTTTCAGCACCAACATGGGAAACTGAGACCCAAGGGGCCAGGTTATGCAAAGCCAGTGACTGGGCATGCTCAGTAGAGAATGGGTCTATAACGGTGGTAGTTGATTGACCTTCCACTAGAGGTGCTGTAGAGCACAGAGCATTCTCCAATGTGCCTGGTGCATGTGAGGGTCGGACCAATGAACACGCTCCTGGAAGGGACTGACTCAGCGTGTGCAAGAATAAAAGTCACAGAACTGGGGACCACCCCCCCAATTGAATATTCATTAGAGAGGGAACGTATAAAAGCCAAATCCCAGCGGAAGGCGGGGGTTGTTGCTCACTTTCATGAAGGCGATGTTCGTTTCCCCCTGGGCTGAGATGTATATACTTTACTTCATATGAAACTTATGTTTAGCAAGCAGCTGCTCACTCTCTGGAGCCAGCCTGCACTGTACTGA
>NW_007742587.1:1402-2589 GCF_000696425.1 Galeopterus variegatus
CCCGCCTGTCCGTGCTAACTGTGGTAGGCCCCACCTCGTGGCTGGGAATGTGGGGATGTAGCCATCTTGTCTTCTTCCCATGGTCCTTCTGTCTGTCCTCTCCCCGAGCAGCCATCTTGCCTGAGCCGTCTGCCATCTTGTCTTCTTCCCATGGTCCTTCTGTGTATTTGGCCTCTCCCCCAGCAGCCATCTTGCCTTAGCCCTCTGCCATCTTGTCTTCTTCCCATGGTCCTTCTGTGTATTGGGCCTCTCCCCCAGCAGCCATCTTGCCTTAGCCGTCTGCCATCTTGTCTTCTTCCCTTGGTTCTTCTCTGTCTCTGGCCTCTCCCCCAGCAGCCATCTTGCCTTAGCCGTCTGCCATCTTGTCTTCTTCCCATGGTCCTTCTGTGTATTTGGCCTCTCCCCCAGCAGCCATCTTGCCTTAGCCCTCTGCCATCTTGTCTTCTTCCCATGGTCCTTCTCTCTCACCTCTCCCCCAGCAGCCAGCTAGCCTTAACCCTCTGCCATCTTGTCTTCTTCGCATGCTCCTCTCCCTCAGACTCCTCTCCCGCCACCATCTTGTCTATGGGTTCTTCCTGCAGAAAGTAATGGGCCCATCACAGCAGTCTTTACAGGCAAGGGGAAAAGTTAAAAGAGCTGGTCTCTGTCAGGGTTTTAGAACCTGCAGAGCTTATTTAGAAACGTTGTTTACGTAACATTTTGAACTAAAGATGAAATGTGAAATATTTCCTGTAGTGACTGAAACAGTTTTCAACTTACAGCCTGCAATGAAAGTCAGCAGTTAAGACGTAGCTTAATTGTTTGAAAGAGTAACTACAACAGCCGAATTAATGGGGACACAAGGGACGGCCTCCTCTCCGTGTCCGTAGCTGTCTGTCTCACCGCCTAGTTTATTGAACCTCATGTCTTGCTTGGGAAAGGTGTGTCTGCTTAGGTTGGAGGTAATGAGTTTGTGCCTTTTGATCATGAAACACCTGGTGATCAAAAAGAAAATTTTTTTCTCTGCTGAGTTTCTCTAGGCAAGTTTGAGAAACAGAAACTGTTACAATTGGCTCCATCTGTGGACAGAACGTGTCTGTGCGCAGAGTTCTGCAAGTGTTAACGCAGAAGCCTTTTAGGAAAGAAGGGTAAAAGGCTTTTGGAAAGTCCGAGTGCCGTGAGAGATGTCATCAGAATGGTCAGCATGC
>NW_007742587.1:4533-6380 GCF_000696425.1 Galeopterus variegatus
ATGAAGGCACTTTTATCCCATAGCACCCTAGAGGCAATCTCACCAATTAAGAGCAAATCCTACAATCTTTATGTTGTCACGTGTCCATTATTTTCATTGTTTTCTCCCCACAGATCTCTATTCAGTGTCAGATTGCAGTAACATTATTTACTGAAGGAATTCTTCCTGAAATCATTCTGACAGGTGTTAGCTAATATATGCAATTGGCAAATTCACTATCTTACAAATTACTGAGGCAAAAACATAGCTGCGTAATGTGCACATCACGGTCTGTTCAGAACAACACAAACCCAATTTGAATGATTTATTACCCATAGTCTTGCCTGGTGTGTGAATGTCAGTGATTAGTAAAGTGAGAATACAAAACCCATTTCAAAGGTTTGTCACGCAAAGTTTNTAGCCTCATTAAGCCTAACTTTTCAAGAAAAGTCTCGGACCTTCAATATCTAAGTGTGGAAGGAAGGCACTTTTATCCCATAGCACCCTAGAGGCAATCTCACCAATTAAGAGCAAATCCTCCAATCTTTATGTTGTCATGTGTCCATTATTTTCACTGTTTTCTGCCCACAGACCTATATTCAGTGTCAGATTGCAGTAACATTATTTACTGAAGGAATTCTTCCTGAAATCGTTCTGACAGGTGTTAGCTAATATATGCAATTGGCGAATTCACTATCTTACAAATTACTGAGGCAAAAACCTAGCTGCGTACTGTGCACATCATGGTCTGTTCAGAACAACACAATCCCTATTTGAATGATTTATTACCCATAGTTTTGCATGGTGTGTGAGTGTCAGTGATTAGTAAAGTGAGAATACAAAACCCATTTTTAAGGTTTGTCACCCAAAGTTTGTATGAATCAATTGCCTTATTAGTGAAGAGAAAAAAAATGGACTTCTGCACCTCCCCTTGTTGCAAACGATGGGCAGTGCCTCTGAATGTAGTAATGAATAGTTCCTCTATGGCTGTTGATTAAAGCAGAATGCTCCTTTTGAAGGGGCAGTCAGGCCTGTAAACAGTAGTCTCATGTGCTCGTGTGCTTTGATTCATGCAGTTCCCGTCTTACATTCCTTTCACTGATTTGGCCCACCTCACACAGGCTGCGCGACTGAGTACTGTGACGCCATCATCCACTTTGAGAAGTTACCCTGGATGAGAGAAAGAGGAAGTGTGCCCCAGCCACACACATTGTATGAGTTTGAAGTTACATAAGTTTCCTGCAGTGCTGCTAGACTGTCACCCCACAGGCAAGTCTCCTGGCAGATTTGTACAGTCACCGAGTCCTTCAGAACCTGTGATGGAGAAGTCAGTACGCGTCAGCCTGAGTCTGAAATGTGGAGAGAGCGGAGCCCAAGACAATAGTCAAGAGCAGCCAGACAAGTAAGAGCAACGTTATGTTTTCTGAGGTGGCGGGTGGAGGGCAGCACTTGTCTCCTGTAGGCTGTGCCGTCCTTTATGATTGTGTTGAAACGCCTTTTGTGTGTCTCTGAGGTAGGAACTACCAACAGTGTCAGGGTCAGTCCCTGGGAGAGACCCTGTTTCTGCAATCAGTTCCTTTAACTAGGCAGTAACATACTTTCCAGCCTTTATTTATGTTCCTGTGTACACTGTAGGTGCTGCTGTTACAGACAAAGTGACTTTACCTTGCAGTACCAAGCAGAAGCAAGATGGATGGGATGAGATTTTCAAAAACCCTTCAGTAATCCAGGCTTTGTGAATGTGATGCTCATGTGCCTCTTTTGCAGGTATGAATACGTGGATTTTTAAGTCATTTGAAGGCAGCAGTATCTAGGAAAGGTGGGAAAGATGAGACCCATTGACCAATTGAATGTCAGAGAGTGATAGT
>NW_007742587.1:7541-8893 GCF_000696425.1 Galeopterus variegatus
TACTCAAGGAATTAGTACCCCATCTCCAGCATACATATATTGGAGCAGAACACTATGGTGATTGGTTTCGCTCCTCTCCCTATCTGTCCAGACCTACCCCTATCCCATTTCTTTTAGACTTCTGCCGTAATGTCCACTAAATGCTTGTTTCCTTTTGCAGGGCCAGCAAGTTTCCTCAGAGATTACTTGGGCATCTCTTCAGAAACCAACCTCTTTAATTCTGCTGCGATGCAAGGAGGTAGCCCGTGAAGCCAGACTTTTCCTTTCTCTGCGCCACATTCTTTTCTGTCCAACTCATACGCCTTACATGAAAGGTGACCTGACTTAGTACCCATCAGGACATTGTAGGATTTGTTAGAAGTGCAGATGGCTAGTGCTTAGTAACTGGTAGAGCCCGAAACGTCTCTCTTTCATTGTTTGCATGGTCACTTATTTTCTGGGCAGTGATTAGTTCTTTGAAAACTTATGACAATTTGAGATGGGGGAGAAAAGTACTGAATATAAATATGAAGATGTGTCCACAGACACTTCTAACCTTTAGTCTCAGTAGACAGTTTTGGTTCCTCTGCTGCTATATTAGCCCGGGGTTTTATCTTGAAGGTGGCATCATGGAACCTGAAGGCCACCCAGCCAAGGTCAAAAAAGACACATTTTTATTGTCATGATTCAAAACTAAACTATCTAGCCGTTATAGAGCACATTGACATTTCAAAATCTTTTTATCTCTGTAATTGGTGAAATTACTTAAAGCTGTAAAAGATGGGACTCCTTGTTTCCCACCGGGCAAAAAGCAGAGCCCGGACTTATTTAGAGAAACCTGTACCCACACCACATTCCTTCACCAAGTAACATAATGGTGACTAAGGGTAGGCTACTTGCTAGTCATAAACCGCTGTGAAACAGCTATGACTCTGACACCTCTTCCCCCCACACACACCAACTTGTGCCAACTACTCGTCCCAGTCATCTTGGGTCTCTTCCTAGGGGGAGGGTGGGGAAGACCTAAATGAATGGTTTCATGGGAAATTCTTCTGAGTTTTGGCACTGAAAACTCAGTTACAAGATGGGGTATTACAAAAAGGTGACTCTGATATGTGACATCTCAAGATCGGGGACCCTTGGGGAAAGAGAAGGTGACCCTCTTCAGAATTGAAGATGGAATCTAGGTCCCAAGGAGTTTCCTCTGAGGGCAGCCTTGTCACTTAGGCTTATATGGTGTGTATTTTAAGGACTGTCCATTCACTAATGGAAGTGTCAATGTGCTGTAAATTCTTTGTGTGAAATATTCCGTGTCCAACTCACATTGGCCTTAAGTGTTTTTTATTCGTATTTATACGGGTAATGGAAGGAGA